>NC_090741.1:45666709-45670084 GCF_036898095.1 Palaemon carinicauda | reverse complement strand
AAAATAATAAAAGCAAAAGAGGTTCGTAAGAATCGGTTGTACTTATACAATAAAAAAATACTTTGTAAGTTAAATCAAAAGTACTTTCCATGCATATAAATTTTTTTCTATTCTGTTTTCTGAAATATGTATTTGCGTCATAATCCATATACACCTATAGTCCATTTCTTTTAGCGAGGCTACTCGCAGCGGTGCCCTTTTAGCTCGGAAAAGTTTCCTGATCACTGATTGGTTGGACAAGATAATTCTAACCAATCAGCGATCAGGAATCTTTCCCGAGCTAAAAGGGCACCATTGCGAGTCCGTGCAAATCTGCCTCGTTAAAAGAAATGGACTATAGTAGATAATCATATGATTGATACAGATACCGAATGATTATAATAAAATAAAATAAAATAATTATTGCTAAGCTACAACCCTAATTGGAAAAGCAGGATGCTATAAGCCCAGGGGCCCCAACAGGGGATATAGCCCAGTGAGGAAATGAAACAAGGAAAAATAAAATATTTTAAGAACAGTAACAACATTAAAATAAATATTTCATATATAAACTTTAATTAACTTAACATAACAAGAGGAAGAGAAATTAGATAGAATAGTGTGCCCGAGTGTACCCTCAAGTAAGAGAACTCTAACCCAAGACAGTGGAAGATCATGGTACAGAGGCTATGGCACTACCCAAGACTAAGAGAACAGTGCTTTGATTTTGGAGTGTCCTTCTCCTATAGTCCATTTCTTTTAGCGATGCATATTTGCACCGACTCGCGGCGGTGCCCTTTTAGCTCGGAAAAGTTTCCTGATCGCTGATTGGTTAGATTTATCTTGTCCAACCAATCAGCGATCCGGAAACTTTTCCGAGCTAAAAGGGCACCGCTGCGAGTCGGTGCAAATATGCATCGCTAAAAGAAATGGACTATAGAAGAGCTGCATTCGAATGGCTCCATAAAGCATTGATCCTCATGGTGTGTGTCGAACCTCGTCACAGCAGGATTCAAGGGCTGTTATTGTTCGGTTTAACCGGTCGAACGGTTCGTCGAACCCGGTTGTCGAACCTGCTTGTCAGACGGCTCGAAGAGGTGGAGTCAGCCACAAATGCATAAGGCTTGTGGACAATGAACCCACACCCCGACAAAAGTCAGGCGAGAACAGACTTTCTTTGAACCGTTCGACGAATGTGTTCGACAACCAAATACCCCGTTCACACTTCGTACATCACTTAAAACACTTGTCTGTCGAGTTCGATGAAACGTTCGACCGTGCAAATCCGCCTTTACACATCTGTCTTCGTTTAACACCCTAAGGCAAATTTACAAAGAAATCACTATTGGACATTCTTCCCTCTAAGTGGAGCCACGTCCCTATGAGTGGAGCCACGTCTCTAAGTGGAGCCATACTTCCCTCAACGTGGAGCCACGTCCCTTAGTGGAAAAGGAATTGGGCAACTGCAGCTTCTACGACGACAAAATACTAACAATTTCTACATAGTATATATAAAAATAAGTTTTTTTTTGGCATGTGCCACGAAGACAAAATACTCTCCATGAGCCCAGCAGAACAGTGAATGAAATAGTACCTGAGGGAACATATGGAGATTTAATCTACTCAGCATTAGCATAAAAAGAATCAATGAAGAATTAATGAAATGAATGACCTTAGATTCCACCCAGTCGATGACGGAGATAACAGATGACACACTACAATATGAGAATAATATTACAGGCAAGGGGAAGTACAGTATGCCCAACGTAAGGCGTTAAATCCTAAGAAGAAAAGTATTTATAATATTCACACAATACTCTATTTCCCTTCCAGAGGCAGAATTAGAAATCTGATTTTACTGATACATGTTTGAAGTAACATGGACGGCAAAAGTGTTAACTGATGTGACAAGTTCAGTTGCTTTTCAGCGAAAGATTAACCAAATTGCAGTTCAAGGAAAAATATAAAACTGATATCAAGATTCCAAATGAAAAAGGAATTTGAGAGAATTAAGTGCAATTGATGAAGACGTATAGGGTACTGAATCATTATAAATTCATTATTATTATTATTATTATTATTATTATTATTATTATTATTATTATTATTTGTTAATCTACAACCCTAGATGGAAAAGCAGGATGCTATAAGCCCAGGGGCTCCAACAGGGAAAATACCCCAGAGAGGAAAGGAAACGAGGAAAGATAAAATAGAGTAAAAAGAGTAACAACATTAAATTGGAGTGAAGAAAACATACATGCTACTTGGTCACTTACGAATAAGAAGAAAAGATTTGATAAAAGATCCTGAAGAACAAAGCTAGAAAACTAATGACTGGAAAGTGATGAAATTGTTGTGTCGTCAATAAAAACAAAACGAAGAGCATAACCATAATTAGCGACCCTTGCTTCACAATTTACTGTCCCGAGACGGATTAAATACGTATGACAATTAAAAGATATAAGAGACTCCACAAAATAATACATTTATTGTTCATTAAAATAATAATAATAATAATAATAATACTGATAATAATAATCATGATAATAATACTGATAATAATAATCATGATAATAATAATGATAATAATAATAATAATAATAATAATAACAATATTAATGATAATAATAATAATAAAAATAACAATAATAATAATAATAATAATAATAATAAAAACAATAATAATAATAATAATAATAATAATAATGATAATAATAATTATAACAAGAATAATGATAATAATAATAATAATAATAATAATAATAATAATAACAATAATAATAATAATAATAATAATAACAACAACAACAATAATAATAATAATAATAATGATAACAATAATAATAATAATAATAATAATAATAAAAATAACAGTAATAATAATAATAATAATAATAATAATAATCATCATCATCATAATAATACCCTCATCACTGAAACCGCAAATTCTCAATAGCCCTATTCAGAGATTTGATTATATGGGAGAAAAAATATCCAGCCATAAAAGAGACTCAATAACATCCAACGGCTGTTGAAAGGGATGACAGATGGAGAGCATAAACCTATGGAACACTCGTTCCCTCAAAAGGTCAAAGGTCATGTCATAGGTCATGAGTTCGTAAGAAGAGAAAACGATGGATTTATAATCATGCTTTTGCTCTTCGTTGATAAAGTTATCAATGATGATAACGATGATAACAATGGATAATTGTTATCAATACCGTTGTGGGGTTGTGGTGGCCGATGTGGTAACGTCCCTGATTGGCAAACGCCAGACTGGGGTTCGAGTCCCGCTCAAAATCGATAGTTTCTTTGGTCGCTGCAACCTCATCCTTCTTGTGAGTGGTGGCCGATGTGGTAACGTCCCTGATTGGCAAACGCCAGACTGGGGTTCGA
>NC_090741.1:45659209-45661709 GCF_036898095.1 Palaemon carinicauda | reverse complement strand
TTATGAACGTAAATAAGTAGACATTATGTATATATGAAAATGAAATGATTTTGGGGTTTCATATATACATAATGTCTATTTATTTACGTTCATAAACTCACTCACTCTCTCTCTCTCTCTCTCTCTCTCTCTCTCTCTCTCAAAAATATTTTGGGGCTTTATATATACATAATGTCTATTTATTTACGTTCATAAACTCTCTCTCTCTCTCTCTCTCTCTCTCTCTCTCTCTCTGTTATTAATTCAAATACATATGCACATTCACCTCTTTGGAAGCCATACATATTGATGACATATCTATTCTAGTCTGTATATCTTGAATAACATTAATACCAAATATCAATAATAATAATAATAATAATAATAATAATAATAACAGGGGGAAAATCATTGAATGACAGAGGTCAGTTTATAGCCTTAGGAATAACTCATATTGTAACAATAAATAAATTCTAGTTCACTCAGTCCAGTGTTACTCGAAAGGCTTCTGTTCCAAAACCCTCACCCACGCGATTTACACTGGGAAGAGGAGCATATTTCGTTATGAATTATGTAACAGTGTATTAATGCTAATATAGATTCATGTTTTTCGAAAAGGAGGATGAAAAGCAAATTTTGAAATATATTTTCATTCAGCTATAGGTTTATGTTATTCTTCATTTGAAGTATTGAATTAAGAGCTCAAGACAGAGCCGACTGGCGAAATCTAACCGAGGCCCTTTGCGTCAATAGGCGTAGGAGGAGATGATGATGATGATGATGATGAATGTTACGATGTCATCAGGTATGGCTGAGGACTAGAAGCTTGAAGTAGATGATGATGAATGGAAAAGTATTGAATTAAAAGCTCAAGACAGAGACGACTGGCGAAATCTAACCGAGGCCCTTTGCGTCAATAGGCCTAGGAGATGATGATGATGATGATGATTCTTCAATTTGGGAGGTTATGGGCATAGTCTAATTCTTGGAAGACACTATGCTCAAATGAACAGCGGATCAAATTCTGGGATTAATCTAAGCTTCTGTTGTTTCTTTAATCTTAATATTTGAAAAAAAAAAAAAAAAAAAGTTAACTGACAGATATTTGCGCAACTGTGCTAATTTGCCTCTATGATTAACATTACCAGGTAGTAGGATGGCCAAGGCACCAGCCACTCGTTGAGATAATACCGCTCGAAAGTTTTTGGGTCTTTTGATTGTGTAGATAGTTCTACATTGGATCATTCTCTAGTTACTGCTCATTTTCCTTTGCCTACACATCCACCAAATACTGTGGCCTATTCTTTGCACATTCTCCTCTTTTCTCACTGAGATTACCAACAATTCTTCTTCACTCAAGGGGTTAACTACTGTACTGCAATTTTTCAGTGGTTCCTTTCCCTATGGTAAGGGTAGAAGAGACTCTTTAGCTATGGTAAGCAGCTCTTATAGGAGAAGGATACTCTAAAATCAAACAATTGTTCTCTAGTCTTCAGTAGCGCCATAGCTTCTGTACCATGGGCTTCCACCTTTTTGGGTTAGAGATCTCTTCCTTGACCGTGCACCCAGGCACACACTTCGATCTATTTCCTTATTTCATTCTCTTACTGGGGTATATTACCCCTTGGAGCCATTGGGCTTATAGCATCCTGCTTTTCCAACTAGTATTGTAGTTTACATAATAATAATAATATAAATAATAACAATAATAACAACGATAAAAATAATAATGAGTAATTGTTATGGTTCGATTATTATTAATAAACAACTCTGGTTTCTGGACATAAGATTTTGCACAATAATCCAATATTTACTTCTTCCTTTTTACAATACCTCTCTCTCTCTCTCTCTCTCTCTCTCTCTCTCTCTCTCTCTCTCTCTCTCTCTCTCTCTCTCTCTCTCCTCTCTCTCTCTCTCTCTCTCTATCAAATATTACCGGTGGGCCATTTGGACTTTTACCTGAAAATGCATTCCCGAATAAATCTACGGATATTCCCCGCCCTCAGTCCCACTCCGGCCAATCTTTCTGCCTACTTGCATCTCTGTCCGAACGGGAGAAATACGATAAAATGGGCGGCCAGGATGACTAAACTTACCCATCCCTCACCTTTAAGACTCTAAAGGGTCTAGAAAATACACAAGAAACTTAGAAACTGATTTTAGGACCGATAACTTTTAAGCGTTGTTCTTTCATTACTCTTTTAATTTGGTCGTTCGATGAACAAAGCTTCGATGAAATTTAAATTAATAATGACAATCACACACAAATATGTATAATCACACCTACACACACACACACACACCAGGCACACCCACACACACACACACATATATATATATATATATATATATATATATATATATATATATATATATATATATACACACATTTATATAAATATACATATATGTACGTATACATATACATACATATAAGTATATATATAAAAACATGTGTATCTATGTATATAAATATATATATATAATATATATATATACATATATATATACATGCGTATCT
>NC_090741.1:45651709-45654209 GCF_036898095.1 Palaemon carinicauda | reverse complement strand
GTTTACCTAGGAGAATACCTCTGAAGCCCTGAGAAAATAACTCTGTTGCTCTAGGAAAATACCCCTGTTGCTCTAGGATCTTGCCCCTGTTGCTCCTGGAAAAGTCGCCTGTTGCTCTAGGAAAATACCCCTTTTGCTCTAGGAAAAAAAAACCTGATGCTCTAAGAAAATATCCCTGTTTACCTAGGAGAATACCTCTGAAGCCCTGAGAAAATAACTCTGTTGCTCTAGGAAAATACCCCTGTTGCTCTAGGATCGTGCCCCTGTTGCTCCTGGAAAAGTCGCCTGTTGCTCTAGGAAAATACCCCTTTTGCTCTAGGAAAAAAAAACCTGATGCTCTAAGAAAATATCCCTGTTTACCTAGGAGAATACCTCTGAAGCCCTGAGAAAATAACTCTGTTGCTCTAGGAAAATACCCCTGTTGCTCTAGGATCGTGCCCCTGTTGCTCCTGGAAAAGTCGCCTGTTGCTCTAGGAAAATACCCCTTTTGCTCTAGGAAAAAAAAACCTGATGCTCTAAGAAAATATCCCTGTTTACCTAGGAGAATACCTCTGAAGCCCTGAGAAAATAACTCTGTTGCTCTAGGAAAATACCCCTGTTGCTCTAGGATCGTGCCCCTGTTGCTCCTGGAAAAGTCGCCTGTTGCTCTAGGAAAATACCCCTTTTGCTCTAGGAAAAAAAAACCTGATGCTCTAAGAAAATATCCCTGTTTACCTAGGAGAATACCTCTGAAGCCCTGAGAAAATAACTCTGTTGCTCTAGGAAAATACCCCTGTTGCTCTAGGATCGTGCCCCTGTTGCTCCTGGAAAAGTCGCCTGTTGCTCTAGGAAAATACCCCTTTTGCTCTAGGAAAAAAAAACCTGATGCTCTAAGAAAATATCCCTGTTTACCTAGGAGAATACCTCTGAAGCCCTGAGAAAATAACTCTGTTGCTCTAGGAAAATACCCCTGTTGCTCTAGGATCGTGCCCCTGTTGCTCCTGGAAAAGTCGCCTGTTGCTCTAGGAAAATACCCCTTTTGCTCTAGGAAAAAAAAACCTGATGCTCTAAGAAAATATCCCTGTTTACCTAGGAGAATACCTCTGAAGCCCTGAGAAAATAACTCTGTTGCTCTAGGAAAATACCCCTGTTGCTCTAGGATCGTGCCCCTGTTGCTCCTGGAAAAGTCGCCTGTTGCTCTAGGAAAATACCCCTTTTGCTCTAGGAAAAAAAAACCTGATGCTCTAAGAAAATATCCCTGTTTACCTAGGAGAATACCTCTGAAGCCCTGAGAAAATAACTCTGTTGCTCTAGGAAAATACCCCTGTTGCTCTAGGATCGTGCCCCTGTTGCTCCTGGAAAAGTCGCCTGTTGCTCTAGGAAAATACCCCTTTTGCTCTAGGAAAAAAAAACCTGATGCTCTAAGAAAATATCCCTGTTTACCTAGGAGAATACCTCTGAAGCTCTGAGAAAATACCCCTGTTGCTCCTGGAAAAGTCGCCTGTTGCTCTAGGAAAATACCCCTTTTGCTCTAGGAAAAAAAAAACCTGATGCTCTAGGAAAATATCCCTGTTTACCTAGGAGAATACCTCTGAAGCTCTGAGAAAATACCCCTGTTGCTCCTGGAAAAGTCGCCTGTTGCTCTAGGAAAGTACCCCTTTTGCTCTAGGAAAAAAAAAACCTGATGCTCTAAGAAAATATCCGTTTACCTAGGAGAATACCTCTGAAGCTCTGAGAAAATACCCCTGTTGCTCCTGGAAAAGTCGCCTGTTGCTCTAGGAAAGTACCCCTTTTGCTCTAGGAAAAAAAAACCTGATGCTCTAAGAAAATATCCGTTTACCTAGGAGAATACCTCTGAAGCTCTGAGAAAATACCCCTGTTGCTCCTGGAAAAGTCGCCTGTTGCTCTAGGAAAATACCCCTTTTGCTCTAGGAAAAAAAACCTGATGCTCTAAGAAAATATCCCTGTTTACCTAGGAGAATACCTCTGAAGCTCTGAGAAAATACCCCTGTTGCTCCTGGAAAAGTCGCCTGTTGCTCTAGGAAAATACTCCGGTTGCTCTAGGATCATGCCCCTGTTGCTCCTGGAAAAATCGCCTGTTGCTGTAGGAGAATACCCCTGTTGCTTTAGAAACATGACCTTGTTGCTCTAGGAAAATACCCCTGTTACTCTAGAAACATGACCCTGTTGCTCTAGGAACATGCCCCTGTTGCTCTACGAAAATAACCCTGTTGCTCTAGAAACATGACCCTGTTGCTCTATGAAAATACCCTGGTTGCTCTGGTGACATGCCCCTGTTGGTCTAAGAAAGTACCCCCTGTTACTCTAGAAAAATACCCCTGTTGCTCTGGTGACGTACCCCTGTTGCTCTGGTGACATGCCCCTGTTGCTCTAAGAAAATACCCCCTGTTACTCTAAGCCAAAGTAACAGTAACACTACCAAAACACTAGAGCTTTTGTTTACCAGGATTTCCGGACGCATAGAAAACGGGAATTTCCATCCCATTTTCTATGGAGTCGT
>NC_090741.1:45621709-45634209 GCF_036898095.1 Palaemon carinicauda | reverse complement strand
AATAAAATCATGAAATGTAAAATATTACTTTCTCTAAAAAGAAAATTATTCAATTAGATGGTCCTACCAGTATTAATTTATGCATCAGATATTTGAAGCCTTACTAAAGCCTTGTAACACAAGTTAGCTACAACTCAAACAATTATGGAAAGAATAATGATAGGCTTAACATTAAACCAACATGGATACGATAGCAAACTAAAGTAGAGGATATTCTAACAAGATGTAAGAAAAAGAAATGGACATGGGCAAGACATATAATGAGAATGACAGACAATAGATGGACATTAAAAATAAGAGATTGGGTCCCTAAAGATTTTGCAAAAGAAGCAGGGAAAGGAAAAGACGATAGATTGACGAACTAAGAAAACTAGAGTATGAACTGGCATAAGAAGACCATAAACAGGCGAGAGTGGACGGAAATGTCTGGGGCCTTCATCCTGCAGTAGACGAGTTAAGGCTGATATATATATATATATATATATATATATATATATATATATATATATACATATATATACGTACATGTGTGTGTTTATGTATGTATGTATATACATATATATATATATATATATATATACATATATATATATAACATATATATATATATATATGTATGTATTTATATTTGTATATGTATATGTATATATATATATATATATATATATATATATATATACATATATATATATATATACATGTATATATACATATATATGCGTGTGTGTATGTGTGTGAGTGTACGCACGCGCGAGCGTGATCTCGTGACTGTTGTCTCCTTTGTGCGCAACAGCAATTAGTTTCTCTTAAACTAAGATAATTTGGATAATAAGAAGCTAATTATACGTCTCTTTTTATCTAATGTCCTTAAAAATAGTCTCGCTTTGAGATAGATTACTCTTTTATAAAGCGAATATGAAATTACCTTTTTTTTTATTTTTTCACTTTCTCAATAAAATTTTTTCCTTCTCTTTGTCAATGAAGAGGGAAAAAATGTCTAGTCTGACCTTGATAATTATGTTATGTTAATGTTCGTTGATGACATATTGGATTTTTTTTCAGAGATCATAATACTGTGATCAAATTACCCTATTTCTTGATTGGGATTTTTATCCGAGTTTTTATATTTAGGATCAGAATGAAAACAATGAAAGTAAAACAGGAGAGAATTTTATCTACATCTACGTCCGCCCCTCTCTCTATCTTTTTAAACACCTACTATATATATATATATATATGTATATATATATATATATATATATATACATATATATATGTATATATATATACATATATAAATATATATATATATATATATATATACATATATATATATTCAAATAGGACATACATTTTTAATACATTAAAGTCTGGATTCTCTTACCGACCTCGGGATCAGAGCCCCAGGCGAAATCACTCAAAGACTATAGCATCTGACTGGACGGGTTTCGAACCCTGGTCCAGGATACTTGTATGACAGTGACACTACCACTTAGCCACGAAGAAAGATATAAGTCAATGGCAATTCTTTTGTACATATACCTGTCGAATTCAGGTTTTATGTACTTAGAATTGAAATTAATCCACCTTCACTATCGTAGCTTGGCATTCGATTAAAGTCTGGATTCTCTTACCGACCTCGGGATCAGAGCTCCTGGCGAAATCACTCAGAGACTTTATCATCTGACCGCTGAAGCCCTGTCAAGAAACACATTGGCCGCCATTCAGTGGCTACTTATCTCTTGGTAATGGTAGAAGAGACTCAATAGCTATTGTAAGCAGCTCTAATAGAAGGACACTCCAAATAAAACCATTGTTCTCTAGTCTTGGCTAGTGCCACAGCCTTTGTACCATGGTCTTTCACTGTATTTGGTTGGTGTTTCCTTGCATAAGGGTACACTCCGGCACACTATTCTATCTAATTTCTCTTCCTCTTGTTTCGTTGAAGTTTTTATAGTTTATAAGGAAATATTTATTTTAATGTTGTTACTGTTCTTAAGATATTTTACTTTTCCTTGTTTCCTTTCCTCACTGGGCTATTTTTCTTGTTTGGGCCCTGGGCTTAGGGAATCCTGATTTTCCAACTAGAGTTGTAGGTTAGCAATTAATAATAATAATAATAATAATAATAATAATAATTAGATTACAATGCCTTGGCAGAGGCCCAATGAAATGATATAGAGTACCAAACATGCAGGGCATCCCCTTTGACGACTCCAAACCTCCCCCCCCCCACCTCTTCTGAGACATCAGTACTGGTAGACCTAGACCGTGGACACCTGTTCCCATGCGCCGACAGGTGTTCGATCCCATTCATGGCTTTTCACATCCCTCGCGCTGATCTACTGAAGACGAAGTTCTTTTGGCAAGGCATTACTAAAGGTGATAAGGATTGGGTCTGCGCCTGTACTTCATGCCAAACTTCAAAAGTACATCCACACACGGATTCCAGAGTGGACACCTCAACCTCCACGTTGTTTTGCCCACAATCACGTTGATGTGATAGGTCCCCTACCTACAACACAGGACATCGTTACTTGTTTACAGTCATTAACTGCTACACTCGTTAGCCTGAAGCCATTCTAATGGAATCTGCAACATCCGCCTCGTATACATCTGCTTTACTCTCAGGATGGATAGCGAGAGTTGGCATCCCTGAGCATATTACTCCTGACAAGGGGTGCCACTTTCACCTCTCAATAGTTTGGCATCCCTCAGCATATTACTCCTGACAAGGGGGTACCACTTTCACCTCTCAATAGTTTGGCATCCCTCAGCATATTACTCCTGACAAGGGGTACCACTTTCACCTCTCAATAGCTTGGCATCCCTCAGCATATTACTCCTGACAAGGGGTACCACTTTCACCTCTCAATAGCTTGGCATCCCTGAGCATATTACTCCTGACAAGGGGTACCACTTTTACCTCTCAATAGCTTGGCATCCCTCAGCATATTACTCCTGACAAGGGGTACCACTTTCACCTCTCAATAGCTTGGCATCCCTGAGCATATTACTCCTGACAAGGGGTACCACTTTCACCTCTCAATAGCTTGGCATCCCTGAGCATATTACTCCTGACAAGGGGTACCACTTTCACCTCTCAATAGCTTGGCATCCCTCAGCATATTACTCCTGACAAGGGGTACCACTTTCACCTCTCAATAGCTTGGCATCCCTCAGCATATTACTCCTGACAAGGGGTACCACTTTCACCTCTCAATAGCTTGGCATCCCTCAGCATATTACTCCTGACAAGGGGTACCACTTTCACCTCTCAATAGCTTGGCATCCCTGAGCATATTACTCCTGACAAGGGGTACCACTTTCACCTCTCAATAGTTTGGCATCCCTGAGCATATTACTCCCGACAAGGGGGTACCACTTTCACCTTTCAATAGTGGACATCTTTAGCAAATCTCCTGGGAATCGCACTACATCAGAAAAATGGCTACAATCCTGCTGCCAACAGAATGGCTGAACGTTTTCATCGCACCATCAAAGCAGCTTTGATGTCCCACTGGGTCCTCCTAGGACTAAGGACTATATATATACACACACATACACACACAGATATTTATATATATATATATATATATACATATATATATATTGTGTATATATATGAAATCCAATACAAAGATTCAAAGATATACGTAACCATACATATATATATATATATATATATACATATATATATGTATATTTATCATTATACTTATATATATATATATATATATATGTATATATATATGTATGTATATTTATCATTATACTTATATATATATATATATATATATACATATATATATATATATATATATACAAGTAAACAGAGATATGTAGATTACAGCATGGCTGCACAAGACCGCACGAAACTCCTCAATCAGTCTCAACGCATTTCTCTCCGATGAAAATTTATAATTCACGGCTGAAGCCTCACTTTCCTCTTTAAATATATCAATACACCCACCTGTTTATGAGAGACGAGTACACCATTGTTCAGGGGAAGAAAAGTACTGACTGCTGTTGATGGATACCGTAATTCTGATCGATATCATATTATTATTATTATTATTATTATTATTATTTTTATTATTATTATTAGCCAAGGTACAACCCTAGTTGGAAACGCAGGATGCTATAAGCCCTGGGGCTCCATCAGGGAAAATAGCCCAGTGAGGAAAGGAAACAAGGAAAATAAGAGAAGTGTTCAGGGGAAGAAAAGTACTGACTGCTGTTGATGGATACCGTAATTCTGATTGATATCATATTATTATTATTATTATCATTATTATTATTATTATTATTATTACTATTATCATCATTATTAGGCTGGGAGGAACGTAGAGAGTAGAGGTCCCCTTTTTGTTTTTGTTTCTTTGTTGATGTCGGCTACCCCCCAAAATTGGGGGAAGTGCCTTGGTATATGTATGTGTATGTATTATTATTATTATTAGCCAAGGTACAACCCTAGTTGGAAAAGCAGAATGCTATAAGCCCTGGGGCTTCGATAGGGAAAATAGCCCAGTGAAGAAAGGAAACAAGGAAACAAGGAAACAAGATAATTAAAATAAAATATTTCAAGAACAGTGACATCATTAAAATAAAATATTTCAAGAACAGTGACAACATTTAAATAAATATTTTATATATAAACTAAAAAAACTTTAACAAAATAAGAGGAATATAAATAGATATAGTGTGCCGGAGTATACACTTAAGCAAGAGAACTCTAACCCAAGACATTGGAAGACCATGGTACTGAGGCTATGGCACTACCCAACACTAGAGAAAAATGGTTTGGTTTTGGTGTGTCCTTATACCTAAATTGCTTGTATAACTAATTCTTCAATCAGAATTTTCTCACCATTTTTATGTAGTTTAAAGATTGCTGTACTTCCCGTACAGATATCTCAAGTGTTCTAACAGAAGATTCATCTATTCCTTTTCTTCGAATGGCTTTCATTAATGCTGAAGTTTTGAAAGAATCAAAACCTTTCTCATAGCCTATAAATGCCATAAAAAAGTAGTTTTACATATGTTGATTTTTCCATTAGCTGGTTAATTACATGGATATAGTCAGCTGTTGAATACCTACTTCTAAAACCTCCCTGCTCTCTTGGTTTAAAGGTTTAAAGATCGCTCATGAATGGCAGAAGCAAGGGACAGTGACATTGTCCTAGCAATCAGGACAACGCCCTAGAGACTGACCATATATTATATGATCAGCGCCCAAGCCTCCTCTCCACCCAAGCAAGGACCAGGGAGGGCCAGGAAGTGGCTGCTGATGACTGCAGATAGACCTATAGGCTCCCCCAAACCCCCCAACCTTAGCTCACAAGGATGGTAAGGTTGCAGACACTAATGGCACTAACGAGTCTGAGCGGGACTCGAACCCCCAACTGGCAAACACCAAGCGGAGACGTTACCAATCAGGCCACAGCAACCTCTGATTAAAGTATAGCTGTCTTCCTATTCAGCCTAATATGACCTTTGTAAATATGTTTTATTTAACTGAGAGTAAACTTATTGGGTAGTAATTTTTCAGATCTTTTGTGTCTCCGTTTTTTTTTTTTTTTTTTTTTTTTTTTTTTGTGAACTAATATAATAGTTTTTCCAATTCCAAGCTGTAGATATAGAGTATTCTTGCAGACATTATGAGTAAAGCTCAGCGATTTTTACTACTATAAAATCTCCTTCTATCATTAAATCAACTGCTTTGCCTCTTTCCATGCCTTTCAATGCTTTCTTTACCTTTCCTGCTGTTACCTTTGATACCGGTTCAGGCGTTTCATTATTTCTATTGCCAACGTTATTCATTATATCACTTCTATAGTATTGTATAGCAATCCTCTGCAATTTTTATATTTTCATCTCTACATCTCTTATGCATATATTTCCATTTTCCTCTTTTTCCATTTTCCTCTTTTAAATCTAATATCTGTTGGCATCCTGTCCTAAGTCTTCTTTTCATCAAACAACCCAAGAACCAGACATTCGTAAACACAATCAGACCAAAATGGAGGAAACACTAAAGAAAGGAATCAAGGGAAAAGAAGACTTGCAACAAGGCGTCAACAGGTATTTACTTTAAAAGGGGTATATATATATATATATATATATATATATATATATATATATATATATATATATATATATATATATATGTATATATATATATATATATATATATATATATATATATATATAGTATATATATGTATGTATATATATGTATGTATATATATATATATATATATATATATATATATATATATATATATATACAGTTTATATGTATGTATATATATATATGTATGTATATGTATATATATATATGTATATATATATATGTATATATATATATATATATATATATATATATATATATATATATATACGTATGTATGCGCATGCTATCTACAGTGTGGCAAGCGTGACACACTTCTTCCATTATAACCAAAATTTATAATTCTACATGAAAAACCAGAAGCGATAATGAAATTCATAAAAAAGAAAAAAAAACTAGAAAATCATATACACGCGAAAGCAAATAGTTAAATAATTCCGTTTCTTCCACGTCAAAAGCTAAAAAGGTCCTGATGATGTCATCTAATCGATTTGCTGACTTCAAAGGGGCTCTTAAACGATGTCGCAAACAGCCACTCGTCAGTATTTAGCTTTAGATTGAACAGAATTGGGAATATGTAAATAGGTAATTATCCTTCTCTCTAGTGAACAATTATATTAATTTCCTTAACTGGTAATAAACATTGTACCAGTCATCAGTATTTCTATTATTATTATTATTATTATTATTATTATTATTATTATTATTATTATTATTATTATTGTTGTTGTTGTTGTTGGGAATATGTAAATAGGTAATTATCCGTCTCTCTAGTACACAATTATATTAATTTCCTTAAACTGGTAATAAATATTGTACCACTCATCAGTATTTATATTATTATTATTATTATTATTATTATTATTATTATTATTATTATTATTATTATATTTGGGAATATGTAAATAGGTAATTATCCATCTCTCTAGTGAACAATTATATTAATTTCCTTTACTGGTAATAAATATTGTACCACTCATCAATATTTCTATTATTATTATTATTATTATTATTATTATTATTATTATTATTATTATTATTATTATCATTATTATTATTATTATCAGTATTATTATTATTATTATTATTATCATTATTATCATTGGGAATATGTAAATAGCTAATTATCCATCTCTGTAGGAAGCAATTATATTAATTTCCTTAACTGGTAATAAATAAAAAATATTTATTTATTGTATTTGTTAAATAGTGTACTTTTTAGCTATTACCCGTTTTCATGTTGAACGGGCTGAAATGAGTCTTATTATGGTTTGTATATGACATATTAGTTTTGAGGTTGTTACTGTTTTTAGAATGATTTATTGTTTTTTCTCATCATTTATTTATTTCCTTATTTCCTTTCCTTACTGGGCTATTTTTCCCTGTTGAGGGCCTTGGGCTTATAGCATATTGCTTGTTCAACTAGGGGTATAGCAAGGCTAGTAATAATAATAATAATAATAATAATAATAATAATAATAACAATAATAATAATAACAACAATAATAATAATAATAATAATAATAATAATAATAACAATAATAATAATAATAATAATAATAACAATAATAATAATAATAATAATAACAATAATAATAATAATAATAATGAAGTGACAATTCTCAAGTCTTTCCATCCAGTAGAACAAATAACAATGTTTCTTCCTTCTATATTTGTTACTTAATATCTGTATTATTTTCACTTTGGATTTTTCCCCATTGACAGTATTTGTAAGGATTTTCTGAATGAACTCTCTTATATGGTTACTAATTCAACTGATACGTTAGTCTATTCTATTCTATTAGTCTAGTCTATTATTATTATTATTATTATTATTATTATTATTATTATTATTATTATTATTATTATTATTATTATTATTATTATTATTATTAATAATAATAATAATAATAATAATAATTTTAAAATTAAAATAAATAATAATAATAATAATAATAATAATAATGATAATAATGATGATGATAATAATAATTTTGATATTAATAATAATAACAATAATAATAACAATAATAATAATAACAATAATAATAATAATAATAATAATAATAATAATAATAATAATAATAATAATAATAACAATAATAATAATAAGCCAAGGAATTACTTTGCCAACGGAGATGGAGTGCCACATTTTGCAAAGAATATACTGTACATTCATTACGTGTACTATAAAATAGTACGTCTTAAAATTACTTAAAAGCAGCAATTATTCCTCAACGATCAACGTTATGTTTCTAAAACCTTCTCTTTTAAAATGCTCTGACAAACGAGAAACTAATTCTAAAAGAGAAAACTCCTTTACACAAATCTCTTGCTGAAGAAAAAAAGAATGTCCATTAAGATAAACTAAATCAGAAGAATTCTAAAAGATGTAAAAGAGACCATTTGGAAAGGAAACACGTGCTATATATTATAAATTTTAATCCTTTTAAAATCCCCGTTGTGGAGATGAAAAAAAAAAAATTTCATTTTAACTACATTCTTGTCACGCCTTTCAATATTTCCTTATGACGGATCACATGCACACGCGCGCGCACACACACACATACACACACAGAGCAAAAAACCTTTCAAATATTTTATCGAGTTTCGACACTGGTCACAAGCTTACATGAATTTTTATATCTATGGGGGTATTCATGCATAAAATGCCATTCGAGAAAAATAGCGTGTTAACGTTAGAATAAAAATAAGAGATAGAGAATTTAGAAAAGAATATTTTTAAATCATATTGAATATGAGTAAATTCAATGAGACTCAGACGGGTGGATAGATAGAAAGGTGGGCATTGGATAAATAGAGAGGTAGACATTGGATAGATAGAAAGGTAGGCATTGAATAGATAGAAAGGTAGACATTGGATAAATAGAAAGGTAGACATTGGATAGATAGAAAGGATAGGAATGTAGGCATTGGATAGATAGAAAGGTAGGCCTTGGATAGATAGAAAGGTAGGCCTTGGATAGATAGAAAGGTAGGCACTGGATAGAAAGAAAGGTAGACATTGGATAGATAGAAAGGTAGGCATTGGATAGATAAAAAGGTAGACATTGGATAGAAAGAAAGATAGACATTGGATAAATAGAAACGTAGGCATTGGATAGATAGAAAGGTAGACATTGAATAGGTAGAAAGGTAGGCATTGGATAGATAGAAAGGTAGCCATTGGATAAATAGAAAGGTAGGCATTGGATAGATAGAAAGGTAGACATTGGATAAATAGAAAGGTAGGCATTGAATAGATAGAAAGGTAGGCATTGGATAGATAGAAAGGTACACATTGGATAGATAGAAAGGTAGGCATTGAATAGATAGAAAGGTAGGCATTGGATAAATAGAAAAGTAGACATTGAATAGATAGAAAGGTAGGCCTTGGATAGATAGAAAGGTAGGCATTGGATAAATAGAAAAGTAGACATTGGATAGATAGAAAGGTAGGCATTGAATAGATAGAAAGGTAGGCATTGGATAGATAGAAAGGTAGACATTGGATAGATAGAAAGATATGCAGTGGATAGATAGAAAGGTACGCATTGATTAGATAGAAAGGTAGGCCTTGGATAGATAGAAAGGTAGGCATTGAATAGATAGAAAAGTAGACATTAGATAGATATAAAGGTAGACATTGGATAGATAGAAAGGTAGGCATCAGATAGATAGAAAGGTAGGCATTGAATAGATAGAAAGGTAGGCACTGGATAGATAGAAAGGTAAGCATTGAATAGATAGAAAGGTAGGCCTTGGATAGATAGAAAGGTAGGCATTGAATGGATAGAAAGGTAGGCATTAGATAGATAGAAAGGTAGGCATTGAATAGATAAAAAGGTAGGCCTTGGATAGATAGAAAGGTAGGCATTGAATAGATAGAAAGGTAGACATTTGATAGATAGAAAGGTAAGCATTGAATAGATAGAAAGGTAGACCTTGGATAGATAGAAAGGTAGGCATTGAATAGAGAAAAAGGTAGACATTGAATAGACAGAAAGGAAGGCATTGAATAGATAGAAAGGTAAGCATTAAATAGATAGAGAAGTAGGCATTGGATAGATAGAAAGGTAGGCCTTGGATAGATAGAAAGGTAAGCATTGAATAGATAGAAAGGTAGGCATTGGATAGATAGAAAGGTAGACATTGAATAGATAGAAAGGTATGCATCGGATAGATAGAAAGGTATGCATCGGATAGATAGAAAGGTAGGCATTGAATAGATAGAAAGGTAGGCCTTGGATAGATAGAAAGGTAAGCATTGAATAGATAGAAAGGTAGACAATGGATAGATAGAAAGGTAAGCATTGAATAGATAGAAAGGTAGGCTTGAATAGATAGAAAGGTAGACATTGAATAGATAAAAAGGTAGGCATTGAATAGATAGAAAGGTAGGCCTTGAATAGATAGAAAGGTAGGCCTTAAATAGATAGAAAGGTAGACATTGAATAGATAGAAAGGTAGGCCTTGAATAGATAGAAAGGTAGGCATTGCATAGATAGAAAGGTATGCATTGAATAGATAGAAAGGTAGGCCTTGGATAGATAGAAAGGTAGGCCTTGGATAGATAGAAAGGTAAGCATTGAATAGATAGAAAGGTAGGCATTGAAGAGATAGAAAGGTAGGATTGGATAGAGGCATTCAAACTATAAGTAAACAGACAACTGAAATATTTCAGGAACTAAAAAAAAAAAAAAAAAAAAAATATTCGATCAGAAATAAACCAATAACAAATAGTGCCAGATCAGCAAAACTTTTACAGTCCTTACTTCAACTACAACACAACAACTTTCCACCTTTTCCAGGGGAAAAGTTTCTTGCATAAGAAGGGGGAAAAAGTACGATCAAGTTTCAAGAGCATATATATTCCAAGGTCTTCAGTTCGAGCAAAAACACACGATATACGTTTCGTGAAAGCCACGCATACTATTTGGAAGTCCTGTTTGGGAATGTTATGTGCATTAACGTGAATGTCTTTCAATATATTCAAAATGTTTTATGGAAATATATACCTTTCAAACAACTATATGAAGCAAATGTTATGAACCTTTGAAATGATTCAGGAAAATGATATTAATAATGGTATCAAGTTGATAAGAAAGGGTATGTATTTAATATATTCAAAATGTTTTATGGAAATATATATCTTTTAAACAACTATGTGAAATAAATTTTATGAACATTTGAAATGATTCCGGAAAATGATATAAGTAATGGTATCAACTTGATATGAAATGGTATGTCTTTCAATATATTTAGAATGTTTTATGGAAATATATATCTTTTAAACAACTATATGAAACAAATGTTATGAACCTTTGAAATAATTTAGGAAAATGATATTAGTAATGATATCAAGTTGATAAGAAAGGATATGTCTTATATATATTCAAATTGATTTAGGGAAATATATATATATATATATATATATATATATCTTAAGCGACAATAGGAAAGAAACTTTATGAAGATTTGAAATAATCTAAGAAAATAATATTATGGAGAAGCCAGGTCTTCTCCATCATGAGGCTCAATACTACACAGTATTCTAGAAGTTTTATTCCAGCTGTTACCAAGTTGTGGAATGATCTTCCTAATCGGGTAGATGAATCAGTAGAACTTCAAAAGTTCAAAGTTGGAGCAAATGATTTTATATTGACCAGGCTGACATGAGTCTTTTTATAGTTTATATATGACGTATCTGTTTTTAACGTTGTTAATAGTTTATATAGAACATATCTGTTTTGGCGTTGTTACTGTTTTTAGAATGATTTACTGTTAATTAATTCTCATCATTTATCTATTTCCTTATTTCCTTTCCTCACAGGGCTATTTTTCCCTATTGGAGCCCTTGGGCTTATAGCATCTTGCTTTTCCAACTAGGGTTCTAACTTGGCTACTAATAATAATAATAATAATAATAATAATAATAATAAAAATAATAATAATATTAAGTTGAAAAGAATTTTCCAACTAGGGATGTAGCTTGGCTAATAATGATGATAATAATAATAATAATAATAATAATAATAATAATAATAATAATAATAATAATAATAAGTTGAAAAGAACAATTATAAAAATATAAATATTCATGCAACCCTTACTACGCTTAAAAATCATAATACTTTAGTGCACAAAAATGTAATCCTTTAGATATATTGAAATTAGAAATTTGCATATATATAAAACCCATTGTAAGTCCAGTCCTTCGGATCAAATCCCAAATTTCAAAAAAGATGAAAGCAGTTCGATTTGTTAAGCTCAGAGTGCTTTCAGATATTCTCAAAGCTGTGATTAATTTATATTTATTTATTTCATTCGCCAAAACATCTGCAACTTCCAACATCCAAAGTTTATT
>NC_090741.1:45610524-45615524 GCF_036898095.1 Palaemon carinicauda | reverse complement strand
TGTATGAACTGGCATAAGAAGACCATAAACAAGCGAGAGTGGACGGAAATGTCTGAGGCCTTCATCCTGCAGTAGACGAGTTAAAGCTGATATGTGTATGTATATATATATATATATATATATATATATATATATATATATATATATATACATGTATATACTTGTGTATGTATGTATGTATGTATATACATACATATATACATATACATATATATATATATTTATATATATATATATACATATATATATATATATATATATATATATATATATATATATATATATGTGTATATGTATATTTATATATATATATATGTATATATATATATAAATTTACATGTAAATATACATATATATATATGCGTGTGTATGTGTGTGTGAGTGTGTGCACGCGCGAGCGTGATCTCGTGACTGTTGTTTCCTTTGTACGCAACAGCAATTAGCTTCTCTTAAAACGAGATAATTTGGATAATAAGACGAAGCTAATTATAAGAGTCTCTTTTATCTAATATACTTAAAAATAGTCTCGCTTTGAGATAGATTACTCTTTTATAAAGCAAATATGAAATTACCTTTTTTTTACTTTCTCAATAAAATTTCTTCCTTCTCTTTGTCAATGAAAAGAGGGAAAAAAATGTCTAGTCTGACCTTGATAATTATGTTATGTTAATGTTCGTTGATGACATTGGATATTTTTTTTCAGAGATCATAATACTGTGATCAAATTACCCTATTTCTTGATTGGGATTTTTATCCGAGTTTTTATATTTAGGATCAGAATGAAAACAATGAAAGTAAAAAAGGAGAGAATTTTATCCACCTCTACGTCCGCCCCCCTCTCTATCTTTTTAAACACCTACTATATATATATATATATATATATATATATATATATATATATATATATATCAAATAGGACATACATTTTTAATACATTAAAGTCTGGATTCTCTTACCGACCTCGGGATCAGAGCCCCAAGCGAAATCACTCAAAGACTATAGCATCTGACCGGACGGGTTTCGAACCCTGGTCCAGGATACTTGTATGACAGTGACACTACCACTTAGCCACGAAGACAGATAAAAATCAATGACAACTATATATATATATACATATATATATATATATATATATACACAGTATATAATATATATATATATATATATAATATATATATATACATATATATATACACAGTATATAATATATATATATATATATATATATATATATATATATATATACACAGTATATAATATATATATATATATATACATATACATATACATATATATATTCAAATAGGACATACATTTTTAATACATTAAAGTCTGGATTCTCTTACCGACCTTGGGATCAGAGCCCCAGGCGAAATCACGGAAAGACTATAGCATCTGACCGGCCAGGTTTCGAACCCTGGTCCAGGATACTTATATGACAGTGACACTACTACTTAACCACGAAGAAAGATATAAGTCAATGACAATTCTTTTGTACATATACCTGTCAAATTCAGGTTTTTTGTACTTAGAATTGAAATCAATCCATCTTCACCATCGTAGCTAATTGGTAGGTTTGTACTTGGCATTCGATTAAAGTCTGGATTCTCTTACCTACCTCAGGATCAGAGCCCCAGGCGAAATCACTTAAAGACTATAGCATCTGGCCGCTGAAGCCTTGCCAAGAAACACATTGGTCGCCATTCAGTGGCTACTTTCCTCTTGGTAGAAGAGACTCATTAGCTATTGTAAGCAGCTCTAATAGGAGAAGGACACTCCAAAATAAAACCATTGTTCTCTAGTCTTGGGTAGTGCCATAGCCTCTGTACCATGGTCTTCCACTGTCTTGGGTTAGAGTTCTCTTGCTTAAGGGTACACTCGGGCACACTATTCTATATAATTTCTCTTCCTCTTGTTTCGTTGAAATTTTTATAGTTTATAAGGAAATATTTATTTTAATGTTGTTACTGTTCTTAAAATATTTCATTTTTCCTTGTTCCCTTTCTTCACTGGGCTATTTTTCCCGTTTGGGCCCTGGGCTTAGGGAATCCTGCTTTTCCAACTAGGGTTGTAGGTTAGCAAGTAATAATAATAATAATAATAATAATAATAAGTAGATTACAACGCCTTGGCAGAGGCCCAACGAAATGATATAGAGTACCAAACATGTAGGGCATCCCCTTTGACGACTCCAACCCCAACCCCCACCTCTTCTGAGACATCAGTACTGGTAGACCTAGACCGTGGATACCTGTTCCCATGCGCCGACAGGTGTTCGATCCCATTCATGGCCTTTCACATTCCTCGCGCTGATCTACTGCACAGGTACTGAAGACGAAGTTCATTTGGCGAGGCATTACTAAGGATGCTAAGGATTGGGTCTGCGCCTGTACTTCATGCCAGACTTCAAAAGTACATCCACACACGGAATCCGGAGTGGACACCTCCACCTCAACGTCGTTTTGCCCACAATCACGTTGATGTGATAGGTCCCCTACCTACATCACAAGGACATCGTTACCTGTTTACCGTCATTAACTACTACACTCGTTAGCTTGAAGCCATTCTAATGGAATTTGCAACATCCGCCTCGTATACATCTGCCTTACTCTCAGGATGGATAGCGAGAGTTGGCATCCCTCAGCATATTACTCCTGACAAGGGGTACCACTTTCACCTCTCAATAGTTTGGCATCCCTGAGCATATTACTCCTGACAAGGGAAACCACTTTCACCTCTCAATAGTTTGGCATCCCTGAGCATATTACTCCTGACAAGGGGTACCACTTTCACCTCTCAATAGTTTGGCATCCCTGAGCATATTACTCCTGACAAGGGGTACCACTTTCACCTCTCAATAGTTTGGCATCCCTGAGCATATTACTCCTGACAAGGGGTACCACTTTCACCTCTCAATAGTTTGGCATCCCTGAGCATATTACTCCTGACAAGGGGTACCACTTTCACCTCTCAATAGTTTGGCATCCCTGAGCATATTACTCCTGACATGGGGTACCACTTTCACCTCTCAATAGTTTGGCATCCCTGAGCATATTACTCCTGACAAGGGGTACCACTTTCACCTCTCAATAGTTTGGCATCCCTGAGCATATTACTCCTGACATGGGGTACCACTTTCACCTCTCAATAGTTTGGCATCCCTGAGCATATTACTCCTGACATGGGGTACCACTTTCACCTCTCAATAGATTGGCATCCCTGAGCATATTACTCCTGACAAGGGGTACCACTTTCACCTCTCAATAGTTTGGCATCCCTGAGCATATTACTCCTGACAGGGGATACCACTTTCACCTCTTAATAGTTTGGCATCCCTGAGCATATTACTCCTGACAAGGGATACCACTTTCACCTCTCAATAGTTTGGCATCCCTGAGCATATTACTCCTGACAAGGGATACCACTTTCACCTCTCAATAGTTTGGCATCCCTGAGCATATTACTCCTGACAAGGGGTACCACTTTCACCTCTCAATAGTTTAGCATCCCTGAGCATATTACTCCTGACAAGGGGTACCACTTTCACCTCTCAATAGTTTGGCATCCCTGAGCATATTACTCCTGACAAGGGGTACCACTTTCACCTCTCAATAGTTTGGCATCCCTGAGCATATTACTCCTGACATGGGGTACCACTTTCACCTCTCAATAGTTTGGCATCCCTGAGCATATTACTCCTGACAAGGGATACCACTTTCACCTCTCAATAGTTTGGCATCCCTGAGCATATTACTCCTGACAAGGGATACCACTTTCACCTCTCAATAGTTTGGCATCCCTGAGCATATTACTCCTGACAAGGGGTACCACTTTCACCTCTCAATAGTTTAGCATCCCTGAGCATATTACTCCTGACAAGGGGTACCACTTTCACCTCTCAATAGTTTGGCATCCCTGAGCATATTACTCCTGACAAGGGGTACCACTTTCACCTCTCAATAGTTTGGCATCCCTGAGCATATTACTCCTGACATGGGGTACCACTTTCACCTCTCAATAGTGGACATCTTTAGCAAATCTCCTGGGAATCACACTACATCAGAAAAATGGCTACAATCCTGCTGCCAACAGAATGGCTGAACGTTTTCATCGCACCATCAAAGCAGCTTTGATGTTCCGCTGGGTCCTTCTAGGACTAAGGACTATATATATACACACACGCATACACACAGATATTTATGTATATATATATATATATATATATATATATATATACATATATATATACATATATATATATATATATATATATATATATATATATATTGCGTATGCATATGAAATCCAATACAAGGATTCAAAAATTCATATAGATATACATAATATATATATATATATATATATATATATATATATATATATATATATATATATATATATATATTGCGTAAATATATGAAATCCAATACAAAGATTCAAAAATTCATATAGATATACATAACCATATATATATATATATATATATATACACATATATATACATATATATATAAATATATATATATATATATATATATATATATATATATTATATATATATATATATATATATATATATATATATATATACAAGTAAACAGAGATATGCAGATTACAGCAGGGCTGGACAAGACCGCACGAAACTCCTCAATCAGTTTCAACGCATTTCTCTCCGATGAAAATTTATAATTCACGGCTGAAGCCTCACTTTCCTCTTTAAGTATATCAATACACCCACCTGTTTATGAGAGACGAGTACACCATTGTTCAGGTGAAGAAAAGTACTGACTGCTGTTGATAGATACCGCAATTCTGATTGATATCATATTATTATTATTATTATTATTATTATTATTATTATTATTATTATTATAAGCCAAGGTACAACTCTAGTTGGCAAAGCAGGATGCTATAAGCCCTGGGGCTCCAACAGGGAAAATAGCCCAGAGAGGAAAGGAAACAAGGAAAATAACAGAAATAAAAATAAAATATTTCAAGAA
>NC_090741.1:45600524-45605524 GCF_036898095.1 Palaemon carinicauda | reverse complement strand
GGGATTGTTGCTGTTTTGGAGAACTTTCTTTCTTGAAATTTGCTTAATTTGAGGACTTAGTGTATTGGAATATCAAATAACAATGGGTCCTCACTTCACTCCGCATTCTCTACAGGTATAAACATAATAAAACATTAAATTGCATTACAGCGCACCGTGCCGGTTGACCCTAGAAGTCACTCGGGATTGTTGCTGTTTTGAGGATCTTTCTCTACTTGAAATTTGCTTAATTTGAGGACTTAGTGTATTGGAATATCAAACAACAATGATTAATTGATTGACTGATTATGAGTTATCTGGCATCCTGACATCTAAGGTCATTGACGCCGAGAAAAATGGAGAAGTGTTGAATTAAAAGCTCAAGATAAAGACGACTGGCGAAATCTAACCGAGGCCCTTTGCGTCAATGGGCGTAGGAGGAGATGATGATGATGATGATGAATACATTACTAGTAACCCTAGAGTTTATATAAGTAACGGCTGTGTTTGCAAGTGATGGTAGCGTTTCGTCATTGGACATTTTCTTGAGTATAGTGACTTGCGAGTATAATATTTTATACAGAATGGCATTAGTTTGTAAGTGACGTTAGTATTATTTAAGTGCAGTGCTTTGGAAGTATCGGTAATAGTATTTGAACGACAATAGTGTTTTATAAGTGTCGTATTTTAAACGCAATTGTAGTCTTGTAAGTGACGATTGTTTTTTAAGCAGCCTAGAAGTAGTAGTTAATGATTCGAGAGGGTTTTCTAAGTGGAGATTAATTGTAAATATAGTAATTCATAAGTGTAGTATGTTGCAAGTTACGATAGCAGTTTATAAGTGAGGGTAGGGCCTTGAAAGTGTAGTATTTTGCAAGTAACGATGATAGTAAGTGATGGCAGTGTTTAGTTAGTGGAATGTTTTGGTGTAGTTTTTTTTATAAATACTGTATATGTAGTAGTTTGTAAGTGATGGTAATATTTTCTACGAATCATAATAATTTGTAAGTAACCGTGTATTTTATAGGTTTAAATGCCACTCATGAATGGCAAAGACATGGGACAGTGACATTGCCCTATCAATGCCCTAAAGACTGACCATATATACATATGATCAGCGCCCAAGCCCCCTCTCCACCCTAGCTAGTACCAAGGAGGACCAGGCTATGGATACTGATAACTCAGCAGATAGACCTATAGGCTACCCCCCAAAAAACCCATCCTTAACTCAGATGGTTACAGCGACCAAAGAAACTAACGAGTTTGACCGGGACTCAAACCCCAGTCTGGTGTCAAACGGTCAGAACTCAGGTGACAACACATTCCCTTGGAGGACTCCACTGTTCACAAGAAATTCATTTGATAGGAATGCACCAACGTTACCACATCGGCCACCACAACCCTATTTAACAGAATTAGATGATCCAACATCCAATTCTACTACAATCTTAAAGAAGGGATAAGGAAACGTCTACAGTAAAAAGGCTCCAACTATTGATCACAGGGACAAGACAGAAACTTAGGTCACCGGGTTTCATTCATAAATCTGTTCTTCCAGGAGTTAGGACAAATCTCTCTCTCTCTCTCTCTCTCTCTCTCTCTCTCTCTCTCTCTCTAGAACTCCGAACACCTAATGTGATATTCATTGCATTTAGTTGTTTCATCGATTTATCCACATATCTAAATAGGAGCTGTTTTTACATTTTCTCTCTCTCTCTCTCTCTCTCTCTCTCTCTCTCACTCTCTCACTCTCTCTCTCTCTCTCTCTCTCTCTCTCTCTCTCTCTCTCTTATGGGATGCAGTACTGAAAATAATATCAATTGATACGTATTCTTTTTTTACAACTAATGAGCATAGATAATTCTCCCTTTTTAATTTTTCTTTTATTATATATTTGTTTATATTTTCATTATTAGGATATGAAAAGAACCGTATTGATGGAATCATCATCATCGTCATTATTATTATTATTATTATTATTATTACTATTATTATTATTATTATTATTATTATTATTATTAGTAGTAGTAGTAGTAGTAGTAGTAGTAGTAGTAGTAGTAGTAGTAGTAGTAGTAGTAGTAGTAGTAGTAGTAGTAGTAGTAATAAACCAAGGAATTCCTTTGCCAACGGAGATGGAGAGCCACATTTTGCAAAGAATATTACGAGTACTATGAAATAGTACGTCTTAAAATTACTTAAAAAGCAGCGATTATTCCTCAACGATTAACGTGATGTTTCTAAAACCTTCTCTTTTAAAATGCTCTGACAAACAAGGAACTAATTCTAGAAGAGAAAACTAATTTACACAAATCTCTTGCTGAAGAAAAAAAAAAAGAATGTCTATTTAAGATAAACTAAATCAGCAGAATTCTAAAAGATGCAAAAGAGACCATTTGGAAAAGGAAACACGTGCTATATATTATAAATTTTAATCCTTTTAAAATCCCCGTTGAGGAGTTGAAAAAAAATAGATTTTCTTTTTAACTACATTCTTGTCACGCCTTTCAATATTTCCTTATGACGAGTCACATGCACACGCGCGCGCGCGGACACAGAGCAAAAAAACCTTTCAAATATTTTATCGAGTTTCGACACTGGTCACAAGCTTACATGAATTTTTATATCTATGGGGGTATTCATGCATGAAATGCCATTCGAGAAAAATAGCGTGTTAACGTTAGAATAAAAATAAGAGATAGAGAATTTAGAAAAGAATATTTTTAAATCATATTGAATATGAGTAAATTCAATGGGACTCAGACGGGTGGATAGATAAAAAGGTAGGCATTGGATAGATAGAGAGGTAGACATTCGATAATTTGAAAGGTACACATTGGATAGATAGAAAGGTATGCATTGGATATGCATTGGATAGATAAAAAGGTAGACATTGGATAAATAGAAATGAAGGCATTGGATAGATAGAAAGGATAGAAAGATAGGCATTGGATAGATAGAAAGGTGGACATTGGATAGATAGAAAGGTGGGCATTGAATAGATAGAAAGGTAGGCATTTGGATAAATAGAAAGGTAGGCCTTGGATAGATAGAAAGGTAGGCACTGGATAGAAAAAAAGGTAGACATTGGATAGATAGAAAGGTAGGCATTGGATAGATAGAAAGGTAGACATTGGATAGAAAGAAAGATAGACATTGGATAGATAGAAAGTTAGGCACTGGATAAATAGAAAGGTATGCATCGGATAGATAGAAAGGTAGACATTGGATAAAAAGAAAGATAGCCATTGGATAAATAGAAAGGTAGGCATTGAATAGATAGAAAGGTAGACATTGGATAGATAGAAAGGTAGACATTGGATAGATAGAAAGGAAGGCATTGGATAGATAGAAAGGTAGGCATTGAATAAATAGAAAGGTAGGCATTGGATAGATAGAAAGGTAGGGCTTGGATAGATAGAAAGGTAGGCATTGAATAGATAGAAAGGTAGGCATTAGATAGATAGAAAGGTAGGCATTGGATAGATAGAAAAGTAGGCATTGAATAGATAGAAAGGTAGGCATTGAATAGATAGAAAGGTACACATTGGATAGATAGAAAGGAAGACATTGGATAACTAGAAAGGTAGGCATTGGATAGATAGAAAGATAGGCCTTGGATAGATAGAAAGGTAGGCATTGGATAAATAAAAAGGTAGGCATTGAATAGATAGAAAGGTACACATTGAATAGATAGAAAGGTAGACATTGAATAGGTAGAAAGGTAGGCATTGGATAGATAGAGAGGTAGACATTGGATAAATAAAAAGGTAGGCATTGGATAGATAGAAAGGTATACATTGGATAAATAGAAAGGTAGGCATTGGATAGATAGAAAGGTAGACATTGGATAAATAGAAAGGTAGGCATTGAATAGATAGAAAGGTAGGCATTGGATAGATAGAAAGGTACACATTGGATAGATAGAAAGGTAGGCATTGAATAGATAGAAAGGTAGGCATTGGATAAATAGAAAAGTAGACATTGAATAGATAGAAAGGTAGGCCTTGGATAGATAGAAAGGTAGGCATTGGATAAATAGAAAAGTAGACATTGGATAGATAGAAAGGTAGGCATTGAATAGATAGAAAGGTAGGCATTGGATAGATAGAAAGGTAGACATTGGATAGATAGAAAGATATGCATTGGATAGATAGAAAGGTACGCATTGATTAGATAGAAAGGTAGGCATTGGATAAATAGAAAGGTAGGCATTGAATAGATAGAAAGGTAGGCCTTGGATAGATAGAAAGGTAGGCATTGAATAGATAGAAAAGTAGACATTAGATAGATAGAAAGATAGACATTGGATAGATAGAAAGGTAGGCATCAGATAGATAGAAAGGTAGGCATTGAATAGATAGAAAGGTAGGCATTGGATAGATAGAAAGGTAAGCATTGAATAGATAGAAAGGTAGGCCTTGGATAGATAGAAAGGTAGGCATTGAATGGATAGAAAGGTAGGCATTAGATAGATAGAAAGGTAGGCATTGAATAGATAAAAAGGTAGGCCTTGGATAGATAGAAAGGTAGGCATTGAATAGATAGAAAGGTAGACATTGGATAGATAGAAAGGTAAGCATTGAATAGATAGAAAGGTAGGCCTTGGATAGATAGAAAGGTAGGCATTGAATAGAGAGAAAGGTAGACATTGAATAGACAGAAAGGTAGGCATTGAATAGATAGAAAGGTAAGCATTAAATAGATAGAGAAGTAGGCATTGGATAGATAGAAAGGTAGGCCTTGGATAGATAGAAAGGTAAGCATTGAATAGATAGAAAGGTAGGCATTGGATAGATAGAAAGGTAGGCATTGGATAGATAGAAAGGTAGGCATTGAATAGATAGAAAGGTATGCATCGGATAGATAGAAAGGTAGGCATTGAATAGATAGAAAGGTAGGCCTTGGATAGATAGAAAGGTAGGCATTGAATAGATAGAAAGGTAGGCCTTGGATAGATAGAAAGGTAGGCATTGAATAGATAGAAAGGTAGACAATGGATAGATAGAAAGGTAAGCATTGAA
>NC_090741.1:45575524-45580524 GCF_036898095.1 Palaemon carinicauda | reverse complement strand
GAATTTTGTTTTCATGAAATATGATACTATGAATACGGAATCAATATACATATTCATGAATTTTTTTTTCATGATATATACTAGTAACACGGAATCAATATACACATTCACGAATTTTGTTTTCATTAAATATACTATTAACACCGAATCAATATACACATTCACGAATTTTGTTTTCATGAAATATGACACTATGAACACGGAATCAATATACACATTCACGAATTTTGTTTTCATGAAATATGATACTATGAATACGGAATCAATATACATATTCATGAATTTTTTTTTCATGATATATACTAGTAACACGGAATCAATATACACATTCACGAATTTTGTTTTCATTAAATATACTATTAACACCGAATCAATATACACATTCACGAATTTTGTTTTCATGAAATATGACACTATGAACACGGAATCAATATACACATTCACGAATTTTGTTTTCATTAAATATGATACTATGAACACGAAATCAATATACACATTCACGATTTTTGTTTTCATGAAATATACTATTAACACGGAATCAATATACACATTCACGAATTTTGTTTTCATTAAATATACTATTAACACCGAATCAATATACACATTCACGAATTTTGTTTTCATGAAATATGACACTATGAACACGGAATCAATATACACATTCACGAATTTTGTTTTCATGAAATATGATACTATGAATACGGAATCAATATACATATTCATGAATTTTTTTTTCATGATATATACTAGTAACACGGAATCAATATACACATTCACGAATTTTGTTTTCATTAAATATACTATTAACACCGAATCAATATACACATTCACGAATTTTGTTTTCATGAAATATGACACTATGAACACGGAATCAATATACACATTCACGAATTTTGTTTTCATTAAATATGATACTATGAACACGAAATCAATATACACATTCACGATTTTTGTTTTCATGAAATATACTATTAACACGGAATCAATATACACATTCACGAATTTTGTTTTCATTAAATATACTATTAACACCGAATCAATATACACATTCACGAATTTTGTTTTCATGAAATATGACACTATGAACACGGAATCAATATACACATTCACGAATTTTGTTTTCATGAAATATGATACTATGAATACGGAATCAATATACATATTCATGAATTTTTTTTTCATGATATATACTAGTAACACGGAATCAATATACACATTCACGAATTTTGTTTTCATTAAATATACTATTAACACCGAATCAATATACACATTCACGAATTTTGTTTTCATGAAATATGACACTATGAACACGGAATCAATATACACATTCACGAATTTTGTTTTCATTAAATATGATACTATGAACACGAAATCAATATACACATTCACGATTTTTGTTTTCATGAAATATACTATTAACACGGAATCAATATACACATTCACGAATTTTGTTTTCATGAAATATACTATTAACACGGAATCAATAAACACATTCACGAATTTTGTTTTCATGAAATATGATACTATTAACACGGAATCAATATACATAATCACGAATTTTGTTTTCATGAAATATGATACTATGAACACGGAATCAATATACACATTCACGAATTCAGTTTTTTTTTCGTTTATTGCACGAGTGTACGATGACACAGGGCGCTTTGCGTAGGCCCAATGCCGCGTTTATTTGCCTCCAGAGCCTCAAAATAGCAACAGGGAATGTTATGACGTGAGAGACTCGGTCTGGCCAATATGCACAATTCGCCGAGGCTAAACAACTCTCTTGTCGTTTGTGTGACGTTGGGTGATTGTTTGGAATGAATGAGTCCTCTGATTCCGTCTAGTGTTATTTTCTGAGCAACGCTCTTGAAAAATAGTCAGGTTCGGTTTAGCGTTGACGCAGTTCTAGTTTCACGATGCCACGGTTCTGTTTCGCGTCAGGTTCATGTTCTTGGGTGAGGCATAGCCTTTACAACGGCGCCTCCAAAATTTATCTTCTTGTACTGTTTTGTCTTTTCTTCCACATCAGGTTTAATACTTCTTTTTTCTTTTCTATATTTGTTTCACTAAATAAAAATAATCCTACCATCTTCTTTAAGTCTTCCTCAACACACTTCTGTTTCGCGATGTCACAGTTCCGTTTCACGTCGACACACTTCTGTTTCACGATGTCACAGTTCCGTTTCATGCCGACACACTTCTGTTTCACGATGCAATGGTTCTGTTTCACGCCGACACACTTCTGTTTCACGATGTCACAGTTCCGTTTCATGCCGACACACTTCTGTTTCACGATGCAATGGTTCTGTTTCACGCCGACACACGTCTGTTTCACGATGCAATGGTTCTGTTTCACGCCGACACACTTCTGTTTCACGATGTCACAGTTCTGTTTCACGTCGACTCACTTCTGTTTTCCGATGTCACGGTTCTGTTTCGCGTCGACACACTTCTGTTTCACGATGTTACAGTTCTGTTTCACGTCGACTCACTTCTGTTTTCCGATGTCACGGTTCCGTTTCATGCCGACACACTTCTGTTTCACGATGCAATGGTTCTGTTTCACGCCGACACACGTCTGTTTCACGATGCAATGGTTCTGTTTCACGCCGACACACTTCTGTTTCACGATGTCACAGTTCCGTTTCACGTCGACACACTTCTGTTTCACGATGTCACAGTTCCGTTTCACGCCGACACACTTCTGTTTCACGATGCAATGGTTCTGTTTCACGCCGACACACTTCTGTTTCACGATGTCACAGTTCTGTTTCACGTCGACTCACTTCTGTTTTCCGATGTCACGGTTCTGTTTCGCGTCGACACACTTCTGTTTCACGATGTTACAGTTCTGTTTCACGTCGACTCACTTCTGTTTTCCGATGTCACGGTTCCGTTTCATGCCGACACACTTCTGTTTCACGATGCAATGGTTCTGTTTCACGCCGACACACGTCTGTTTCACGATGCAATGGTTCTGTTTCACGCCGACACACTTCTGTTTCACGATGTCACAGTTCCGTTTCACGTCGACACACTTCTGTTTCACGATGTCACAGTTCCGTTTCACGCCGACACACTTCTGTTTCACGATGTCACAGTTCCGTTTCATGCCGACACACTTCTGTTTCACGCCGACACACTTCTGTTTCACGATGTCACAGTTCCGTTTCACGTCGACACACTTCTGTTTCACGATGTCACAGTTCCGTTTCACGCCGACACACTTCTGTTTCACGATGCAATGGTTCTGTTTCACGCCGACACACTTCTGTTTCACGAGGTCACAGTTCTGTTTCACTTCCGTTTCACGATGTCACGGTTCGACACACTTCCGTTTCACGATGCCACGGTTCCGTCTCGCGTCGACACACTTCCGTTTCACGATGCCAGGTTCCGTCTCGCGTCGACACACTTCCGTTTCACGATGCCACGGTTCCGTCTCGCGTCGACACACTTCCGTTTCACGATGCCAGGTTCCGTCTCGCGTCGACACACTTCCGTTTCACGATGCCACGGTTCCGTCTCGCGTCGAGACACTTCCGTTTCACGATGCCAGGTTCCGTCTCGCGTCGACACACTTCCGTTTCACGATGCCACGGTTCCGTCTCGCGTCGAGACACTTCCGTTTCACGATGCCAGGTTCCGTCTCGCGTCGACACACTTCCGTTTCACGATGCCACGGTTCCGTCTCGCGTCGAGACACTTCCGTTTCACGATGCCACGGTTCCGTCTCGCGTCGACACACTTCCGTTTCACGATGCCACGGTTCCGTCTCGCATCGACACACTTCTGTTTCACGATGTCACAGTTCTGTTTCACGTTGACATACTTCCGTTTCACGTCAACAAACTTCCTTTTCACGATGTTACAGTTCTGTTTCACGTCGACATACTTACTTTTCACGATGTCACAGTTCTGTTTCACGCCGACGCTTTCGTTTCACGATGTCCCGATTCTGTTTCACGTTGACACACTTTGGTTTCAAGTCGACACACTTCGGTTTCAAGTCGACACACTTCTGTTACACGATGTCACAGTTCTGTTTTGCGTCAACACACTTATGTTTTACGCCAACACTTTTGTTTCGCGATGTCACGATTCTGTTTCATGATGTCACGGTCCTGTTTCGCGTCAACATACTTCTTTTTCACAATGTCATAATTCTGTTTCACATTACCACAGCCCGGCCTCACGTTAAAAGGGAATTTAATATCTTTATGTCTAAAGGCATAAAAATAAACGTACTATAGATCAGATAGTTAGAAAAAGTAAGTCATTAAGCTGCGTGAATTTAAGTATATAAGATTTTTTAAAATCCATCCAATTCATAGCCCACATTTACGACTTTCCCGATTCTAGAATATAAAATATATAAAATATATATAAAATTTACTATAGTGAATGACAAGCTGACAAGTTTGGGTGCGAATATACAAATTTATAAGAATTTTAATAGCAAAAAAAAAAAAAATGGGGAGTGATTTTGATAAAAAATATCTTTGAAAAATCAGTAGCCATCATTAGCAATGTGGGGTTTAATCTTTTAACTGAAAACCAAACCAAAATGGAAGGTTAGTAGGTCTATACCTGATGACGACTCTTAGTGCATATTTACCTCCCCCAACGAAGTTGGGAGGAGGTTATGTTTTCACCCGTGTTTGTGTGATTGCTTGTGCGTGTATTTGTTTGTGAACAGATTCCTGACCATATTTTTTAACTCAAAGAGTAATGAAACTTGAAGTGATTATCTGTTATGTAAGAAGCAGGAAATTATTAAATCTTGGAAGGTCAAGGTCAAAGGTCAAGGTCAAAGGTCAAAGGTCAAAGTAAAGGTCACGGTTAAGCAAACTATCCAATTCATGTAATCAGCCATACGTTTGGACATCGTTGGACTTCAAACTATTTCATATTTGAGTATATAAAAATCAAAGCCAATTAATATATGTTAAGGTCAAAGGTCGAGGTCAAGGTCGAAAAATAAGCTGCCACGACGG
>NC_090741.1:45566125-45570024 GCF_036898095.1 Palaemon carinicauda | reverse complement strand
CGATAGGGCCAGGTCTCAGTTCCTTTTCCGGGCATTGTCCTACTCGATAGGGCCAGGTCTCAGTTCCTTTTCCAGGGCATTGTCCTACTCGATAGGGAAAGGTCTCTGTTCCTTTTCCAGGGCATTGTCCTACTCGATAGGGCCAGGTCTCAGTTCCTTTTCCCGGGCATTGTCCTACTCGATAGGGCCAGGTCTCAGTTCCTTTTCCGGGCATTGTCCTACTCGATAGGGCCAGGTCTCAGTTCCTTTTCCAGGGCATTGTCCTACTCGATAGGGAAAGGTCTCTGTTCCTTTTCCAGGGCATTGTCCTACTCGATAGGGAAAGGTCTCTGTTCCTTTTCCAGGGCATTGTCCTACTCGATAGGGAAAGGTCTCTGTTCCTTTTCCAGGGCATTGTCCTACTCGATAGGGAAAGGTCTCTGTTCCTTTTCCAGGGCATTGTCCTACTCGATAGGGAAAGGTCTCTGTTCCTTTTCCAGGGCATTGTCCTACTCGATAGGGAAAGGTCTCTGTTCCTTTTCCAGGGCATTGTCCTACTCGATAGGGAAAGGTCTCTGTTCCTTTTCCAGGGCATTGTCCTACTCGATAGGGAAAGGTCTCTGTTCCTTTTCCAGGGCATTGTCCTACTCGATAGGGCCAGGTCTCTGTTCCTTTTCCCGGGCATTGTCCTACTCGATAGGGCCAGGTCTCAGTTCCTTTTCCAGGGCATTGTCCTACTCGATAGGGAAAGGTCTCTGTTCCTTTTCCAGGGCATTGTCCTACTCGATAGGGCAAGGTCTCTGTTCCTTTTCCAGGGCATTGTCCTACTCGATAGGGCAAGGTCTCTGTTCCTTTTCCAGGGCATTGTCCTACTCGATAGGGAAAGGTCTCTGTTCCTTTTCCAGGGCATTGTCCTACTCGATAGGGAAAGGTCTCTGTTCCTTTTCCAGGGCATTGTCCTACTCGATAGGGAAAGGTCTCTGTTCCTTTTCCAGGGCATTGTCCTACTCGATAGGGAAAGGTCTCTGTTCCTTTTCCAGGGCATTGTCCTACTCGATAGGGAAAGGTCTCTGTTCCTTTTCCAGGGCATTGTCCTACTCGATAGGGAAAGGTCTCTGTTCCTTTTCCAGGGCATTGTCCTACTCGATAGGGAAAGGTCTCTGTTCCTTTTCCAGGGCATTGTCCTACTCGATAGGGAAAGGTCTCTGTTCCTTTTCCAGGGCATTGTCCTACTCGATAGGGAAAGGTCTCTGTTCCTTTTCCAGGGCATTGTCCTACTCGATAGGGAAAGGTCTCTGTTCCTTTTCCAGGGCATTGTCCTACTCGATAGGGCCAGGTCTCTGTTCCTTTTCCCGGGCATTGTCCTACTCGATAGGGCCAGGTCTCAGTTCCTTTTCCAGGGCATTGTCCTACTCGATAGGGAAAGGTCTCTGTTCCTTTTCCAGGGCATTGTCCTACTCGATAGGGCAAGGTCTCTGTTCCTTTTCCAGGGCATTGTCCTACTCGATAGGGCAAGGTCTCTGTTCCTTTTCCAGGGCATTGTCCTACTCGATAGGGCAAGGTCTCAGTTCCTTTTCCAGGGCATTGTCCTACTCGATAGGGCAAGGTCTCAGTTCCTTTTCCAGGGCATTGTCCTACTCGATAGGGCAAGGTCTCAGTTCCTTTTCCAGGGCATTGTCCTACTCGATAGGGAAAGGTCTCTGTTCCTTTTCCAGGGCATTGTCCTACTCGATAGGGAAAGGTCTCTGTTCCTTTTCCAGGGCATTGTCCTACTCGATAGGGAAAGGTCTCTGTTCCTTTTCCAGGGCATTGTCCTACTCGATAGGGAAAGGTCTCTGTTCCTTTTCCAGGGCATTGTCCTACTCGATAGGGAAAGGTCTCTGTTCCTTTTCCAGGGCATTGTCCTACTCGATAGGGAAAGGTCTCTGTTCCTTTTCCAGGGCATTGTCCTACTCGATAGGGCCAGGTCTCAGTTCCTTTTCCCGGGCATTGTCCTACTCGATAGGGCCAGGTCTCAGTTCCTTTTCCCGGGCATTGTCCTACTCGATAGGGAAAGGTCTCTGTTCCTTTTCCAGGGCATTGTCCTACTCGATAGGGCAAGGTCTCAGTTCCTTTTCCAGGGCATTGTCCTACTCGATAGGGCAAGGTCTCAGTTCCTTTTCCAGGGCATTGTCCTACTCGATAGGGCAAGGTCTCAGTTCCTTTTCCAGGGCATTGTCCTACTCGATAGGGAAAGGTCTCTGTTCCTTTTCCAGGGCATTGTCCTACTCGATAGGGAAAGGTCTCTGTTCCTTTTCCAGGGCATTGTCCTACTCGATAGGGAAAGGTCTCTGTTCCTTTTCCAGGGCATTGTCCTACTCGATAGGGAAAGGTCTCTGTTCCTTTTCCAGGGCATTGTCCTACTCGATAGGGAAAGGTCTCTGTTCCTTTTCCAGGGCATTGTCCTACTCGATAGGGAAAGGTCTCTGTTCCTTTTCCAGGGCATTGTCCTACTCGATAGGGAAAGGTCTCTGTTCCTTTTCCAGGGCATTGTCCTACTCGATAGGGAAAGGTCTCTGTTCCTTTTCCAGGGCATTGTCCTACTCGATAGGGCCAGGTCTCAGTTCCTTTTCCCGGGCATTGTCCTACTCGATAGGGCCAGGTCTCAGTTCCTTTTCCCGGGCATTGTCCTACTCGATAGGGAAAGGTCTCTGTTCCTTTTCCAGGGCATTGTCCTACTCGATAGGGCAAGGTCTCAGTTCCTTTTCCAGGGCATTGTCCTACTCGATAGGGCAAGGTCTCAGTTCCTTTTCCAGGGCATTGTCCTACTCGATAGGGCAAGGTCTCAGTTCCTTTTCCAGGGCATTGTCCTACTCGATAGGGAAAGGTCTCTGTTCCTTTTCCAGGGCATTGTCCTACTCGATAGGGAAAGGTCTCTGTTCCTTTTCCAGGGCATTGTCCTACTCGATAGGGAAAGGTCTCTGTTCCTTTTCCAGGGCATTGTCCTACTCGATAGGGAAAGGTCTCTGTTCCTTTTCCAGGGCATTGTCCTACTCGATAGGGAAAGGTCTCTGTTCCTTTTCCAGGGCATTGTCCTACTCGATAGGGAAAGGTCTCTGTTCCTTTTCCAGGGCATTGTCCTACTCGATAGGGAAAGGTCTCTGTTCCTTTTCCAGGGCATTGTCCTACTCGATAGGGAAAGGTCTCTGTTCCTTTTCCAGGGCATTGTCCTACTCGATAGGGCCAGGTCTCTGTTCCTTTTCCCGGGCATTGTCCTACTCGATAGGGCCAGGTCTCAGTTCCTTTTCCAGGGCATTGTCCTACTCGATAGGGAAAGGTCTCTGTTCCTTTTCCAGGGCATTGTCCTACTCGATAGGGCAAGGTCTCTGTTCCTTTTCCAGGGCATTGTCCTACTCGATAGGGCAAGGTCTCTGTTCCTTTTCCAGGGCATTGTCCTACTCGATAGGGAAAGGTCTCTGTTCCTTTTCCAGGGCATTGTCCTACTCGATAGGGAAAGGTCTCTGTTCCTTTTCCAGGGCATTGTCCTACTCGATAGGGAAAGGTCTCTGTTCCTTTTCCAGGGCATTGTCCTACTCGATAGGGAAAGGTCTCTGTTCCTTTTCCAGGGCATTGTCCTACTCGATAGGGCCAGGTCTCTGTTCCTTTTCCAGGGCATTGTCCTACTCGATAGGGAAAGGTCTCTGTTCCTTTTCCAGGGCATTGTCCTACTCGATAGGGAAAGGTCTCTGTTCCTTTTCCAGGGCATTGTCCTACTCGATAGGGCCAGGTCTCTGTTCCTTTTCCCGGGCATTGTCCTACTCGATAGGGCCAGGTCTCAGTTCCTTTTCCAGGGCATTGTCCTACTCGATAGGGAAAGGTCTCTGTTCCTTTTCCAGGGCATTGTCCTACTCGATAGGGAAAGGTCTCTGTTCCTTTTCCAG
>NC_090741.1:45553625-45558625 GCF_036898095.1 Palaemon carinicauda | reverse complement strand
AAGTGAGCTTTCAGAACCCACCTTGAGGCTTTTTTAATCAAGGAGAGCTTTCAGAACCCTCTTGCAGCTTTTTTTAATCAAAGGGAGCTTTCAAAATCCTCCTTGAAGCTTTTTTTTAATCAAAGGGAGCTTTCAAAACCCTCCTTGAGGCTTTTTTTTTAATAAAAGGGAGCTTTCAAAACAATCCTTGAGGCTTTTTTTAATCAAAGGGAGCTTTCAAAATTCTCCTTGAAGCTTTTTTTTAATCAAAGGGAGCTTTCAAAACCCTCCTTGAGGCATTTTTTTAATCAAAGAGAGCTTTCAAAACCCTCCTTGAGGCTTTTTTTTTAATCAAAGGGAGCTTTCAAAACAATCCTTGAGGCTTTTTTTAATCAAAGGGAGCTTTCAAAATTCTCCTTGAAGCTTTTTTTTAATCAAAGGGAGCTTTCAAAACCCTCCTTGGCATTTTTTTAATCAAAGAGAGCTTTCAAAACCCTCCTTGAGGCTTTTTTTTTTTAATCAAAGGGAGCTTTCAAATTCCTCCTTGAGGCTTTTTTTTCTAATCGAAGAGAGCTTTCAAAATCCTCCTTGAGGCTTTTTTTAATCAAAGGGAGCTTTCAAAACTCTCCTTGAGGCTTTTTTTAATCAAAGGGAGCTTTCAAATTCCTCCTTGAGGCTTTTTTTAATCAAAGGGAGCTTTCAAAATCCCCTTTTATGCTTTTTTTTAATCAAAGGGAGCTTTCAAATTCCTCCTTGAGGCTTTTTTTTTTTAATCGAAGGGAGCTTTCAAAACCCTCTTTGAGACCTGTTGAACCAAAGAAAATTTTTAAACCCTTCCCTGGGGCTTTTTGAACCAAAGGGAGCTTTCAGAACTCTCCTTGGGAATTGTTGAACCAGAGAGAGCTTTCACAGTGATACAGGTTCAAGTTTGTTTTTGTATTTTTCCTTTTTATTCCGGGAAAAGGGTGCAAAGTTTAATGCCTCTGTGAATTCAAAACAAATTTTCTAGTCTCATAATTTTCTGTATGGGTGAAAACAATTAGCATGAAAATTTTTCGCGAGAGAGAGAGAGAGAGAGAGAGAGAGAGAGAGAGAGAGAGAGAGAGAGAGAGAGAGAGAGAGAGAGAGAGAGAGAGAGAGAGATCGTTTACCCTTTACAAGCATTATTAACGTGACTTTTCAATCATCGAGTATCCAATTCTTGTTGGGAGACGTGGATATATTTAGCGATGCTGAAACGCTTGGAGATTCCAACTTAGCGAAATACGAGGAAACCGACTCTCTAATTGAGATGTTCTAGTCACTCGACAAGTTGACTCGATTACCGACACTTCAACGCAATGCATTTTATTTCCGTCGGCAAAAAAACAAATCTATTCTTAACTGACAGGAGTCTGTTTTGACGGGCGTTTCAAATTCGCTGCTTTTCTGATGAAAAAAAAAAAAATGGAGAAATGTTTGAATACAAGCATGTATTCAGTTCTTGTGTTTCATAATATGTGTGGATGAAAACAGTCCAGAATAGATTTTGAGAATTGAATTTATGATATACGGCGACATTTAAGTTAATAAATGAGAGCACTCACGCAATGTCGACAGTGTAAAAATATATATATATATATATATATATATATATATATATATATATATATATATATATTATATATACTATATATATGTATATATATATATGTATGTAAATATTTATATATAAATATATATATATATATATATATGTATATATATACAGTATATATATATATATATATATATATATATGTATATATATACAGTATATATATATATATATATATATATATATATATATATATATATATATATATATATATATATATATATATATATATTAATATACTTATATGTGTGCGAAGAGAGAGAGAGAGAGAGAGAGAGAGAGAGAGAGAGAGAGAGAGAGAGAGAGAGAGAGAGAGAGAGAGAGAGAGAGAGAGTCAGTCAGTCAGTCCAGAAGTCATCATCGCTCGGTATATTTCGCCGAGAAACGAACCATAATATGTTGTCTGGAACTTGTCTTTGCTCAAGTTTATTTACTCAAGAGGATTCCCCTCTCTCTCTCTCTCTCTCTCTCTCTCTCTCTCTCTCTCTCTCTCAGTGACGTCAGTTGCGGTAATGAATGGATGAGAGGAAGCAAATTTCACATTGACCAGGAAAAGTCCTTCATTTAGAAATTAAGTCCAAAGTATTTATTATAATTAATTAGGCATAATTTTCTTTAATATCAAATATTGACAGGTCATATTTAAAGCTTAACTTTCTTCTTTCAAATATACATTATTATTATTATTATTATTATTATTATTATTATTATCCAAGCTACAACCCTAATTGGAAAAGCAAGATGCTATAAGCCCAGGGGCTCCAATAGGGAAAAATAGCCCAGTGAGGAAAGGAATAAGTAATAATTATGAAGAATATATAAGGATATATCTGTCACATTACTTGCATACCTACAGTCTATTCCTTAGTTTGTGTTACTTATATCGATATTTTTATATGTGTTAAGTTACTTAATGTAATTTAAATGTAAATGTATTACTTATATATGCAATTATGCACATTACATAACTATTTATCACTGATATACATACACTCGTATAATTACTTGGTTGAATATTATTTTGATTACATTGGTTAATCTTTTATAACGTATTTTGAAATGTATATTTTATCAATAGTCTGATTATACTTATTCTTGTCACTCTCATGAGCAACAATATCTTCCCGACTTAGATACATCTTATAGATAAAGAGTAAAACGAAAGTAAAAAGAATTATAAATGCCTCGATGAGTTTCTGGTACAGTTGGATTCACGAATTCTTAGTACACCTTGCTCTGACGAAGTGTACCCCGCCACACCCTTAACGCGCTTGCGTTTAACCCCGCCCACCACATCTGCCATCTCTTACTATTCTGTTTGGTTATTCGTCGCAAGGTAAGGGTATGGCAGGTACTCGTGTGTCCAACTGTACATTCTTCTTTGTCTGCATCTTTTCCCACTTTTATGTGGGGTCGATGTTCACAATCCCCACTGGCCATATTGGTTTTGGCTAATTTTTAGTGGCCGGATGCCTTTCCTGCCACCAACCCTCCCCATTTACCCGGGCTTGGGACCGGCACTAAGTTGAGGCTGGCTTGCCCCCCCCCCCTCTTATTGGCTGTACAACTGTACATGTGGCTGAAATTATCCTTAATACTGTGATTACTCAATTAACATAAAATAGTTTTTAGTTATTCCAAAGACGTTCATGAAAACTCTCTTTAAAATTGCTCATCAAAATAGTTAAAATTAATTTCTTATTACTGGTGCTTACTCGTAGGTGTTGTGGTGGCCTTTTGGTAACGTCCTTGCCTTGCAATCTGTTTGAGGGGAGTTCGATCCCCGCTCAAGCTCGACCATTTCTATTAGTGTCTGCAACCACACCATCCTTGTGAGCTAGGGATGGGGAGTTTGGGTATGCATAAAGGTCTACCTGCTGAGTCATCAGCAGCCATTGCCTAGCCCCTCCTGGTCATAGGTGGTCAGTGTTTAGGACGTCCTATCCATTGTTACTGCAATTCATGAGCGACCTTTAAACCGGATTATTATAGAAGCTTAGAATTCATATATAACTATATGGCATTTACAAATGCTATTAACTTATATCTATATATATATATATATATATATATATATATATATATATATATATATATATATATATATATATATAAAATAAATGTACTGTGTATATATATATATATATATATATATATATATATATATATATATATATATTGTATATATATATGTATATATATTTAGTATATGTGTGTATATATATATATATATATATATATATATATATATATATATATATATATATATATATATATATATTACGAAAGGAAGCATTTATTTAAAGAATCGATGACATATGAAAACAAACAAGGAAAAACTCTACTTACCCGTAGGTCTACATAAAATAAGGAATTCACTCAAGTCAGCTTAGACCTGCACGACAGAGAAGCCCCCACTCACCTATAGAAGTTTAAATATCAGGTCAATTATCTTAATTTGTAAATACAGGTTATTATGAAACTTGCAACAGATGTTGGTAATCTAAGGTGAGGTAATTAAAGATATTGGTTATATATCACTATCTTGATCGAAATGTTCTATAAGAGAGATTACTCGAGTGCCATATGTGGATGAGATCATGATGAGGGGTAGATGGATATGGTTTGGGCCTGCTCTTCGCACTCCCCAAGAGAGATTAGTTTACCAAACGTTCAGCTGGGCGCCACAAGGCACTAGAAGAGTTGGAAGACCCAGGCCTACATGGCTGAGGACTATGAAGCTCGAAGTAGGAAATGATGAATGGAGAAGTATCGAGTCAAAAGCTCAAGATAGAGACGACTGGCGAAATCTAACCGAGGCCCTTTGCGTCAATAGGCGTAGGAGGAGATGATGATTATTATGATAGAATGTAGATCTCCCAAATACCGCCATATAGCTAGGGATGATTTGGCTAAAGCTAAGGGGCCCACCGAAAGCAGGGATCTATGCAACTTTTTTCTTTACCTCCACCAACGAAATTGGGAGGAGGTTATGTTTTTGCCCCACTTTGTCCGTTTGTCTGTTTGCTTGTGAACAATTTCCTGGCCGCAATTTTACTCAGAGTAGTGAAACTTTCACGGATTAATTGTTATGTTGAGATGTGGAAATGATTCAATTTTGAAAGTCCTTGGTCAAAGGTCAAGGTCGAGGTCGAGCAAAACGTTGACGGAAATTGATTCTGGGAAAGGCAAGCTGGTGTCGAGAAATAAGCTGCTATAGCGAAGGTCTGCACTCCACCAGGGTGCTTTTTTAGTTTTCTTTAATGTTATTGCTTAAAACTATGAAATATTTACTTCATTTGTAATATTATTGTAATAAATTGTTCGAAAGGAGGGCGTTAAATTAGACTGGTTGGGCATTGACAGATGTCAAGGGGCCCGAAGA
>NC_090741.1:45543625-45548625 GCF_036898095.1 Palaemon carinicauda | reverse complement strand
GCAAGACAAAATCGAACGCTAAATGTGTGTTCGAATGAAAGAATTAAGTAGATTTATTCATCGGGTTCCTTGACTATAAGTGTGATAGTAAGTTATTTCGTATTTTCTCGTTTTTTATAATGATTTATTTAGAGTAAAGTAAATGATGAGTGTGCTGGTAAAGTTATGACTGAAGTCACGAGAGAAAATAGAGGAAGAGGAATATTTACTTTATTCTGTCATTCTTTGAGTATGATATTTCTTTATTATTATTATTATTATTATTATTATTATTATTATTATTATTATTATTATTATTATTATTATTATGACTGAAGTCACGAGAGAAAATAGAGAATGAAGAATATTTACTTTATTCTGTCATCCTTTTCGTATGATATTTCTTTATTATTATTATTATTATTATTGTTATTATTATTATTATTATTATTATTATTATGACTGAAGTCACGAGAGAAATTAGAGGAAGAAGAATATTTGCTTTATACTGTCATTCTTTGCGTATGATATTTCTTTATTATTATTATTATTATTATTATTATTATTATTATTATTATTATTATTATTATTATAAGCAAAGCTATAACCCTAGTTGAAAAAGCAAGGTGCTATAAGCCAAAGGGCTCCTACAGGGAAAAATATATGAATATATGATCACAGAGAGATCCTTGAGGTCGTCGTAAGCTTTTTAACCCCCCCCCCACTCCTCCTCTCCCCTCCCCCCTCTTTCTTTGACGGAGGGGCAAGTTTAAAGGTTTATAACCACTAGTGACATTGCTCTATCAAGCAAGACAATGCCCTAGAGACTGACCGTATATACATGCAGTATATAGATTTTAGGTTGTAGGTTGGCCAGGGCACCAGTCATCCGTTGAGATACTACCACTAGAGAGTTATGGGGTCTTTTGACTGGCCAGACAGTACTATATTGGATCCTTCTCTCTGGTTACGGTTCATTTTCCAATTTTCTACACACTCACACACCGAATAGTCTGGCCTATTCTTTACATATTCTCCTCTATCCTCTTACATCTAACAACACTAAGATTACCAAACAATTCTTCTTACTGCACTGTAATTGTTCAGTGGCCACTTTCCTCTTCATTAGGGTAGAAGAGACTCCTTAGCTATGGTAAGCAGCTCTTCTAGGAGAAGGACACTCTAAAATCAAACTATTGTTCTCTAATCTTGAGTAGTGCCATAGCCTCTATATCATGATCTTCTACTGTCTTGGGTTAGAGTTCTCTTGCTTGAGGGTACACTCAGGCACACTGTTCTATCTTATATCTTATTTCTCTTCCTCTTGTTTTGTTAAAGTTTTTATAGTTTATAAAGTGGTATTTATTTAATATTGTTGCTCTTAAAATATTTTATTTTTCCTTGTTTCCCTTCCTCACTGAGCTATTTTCCCTGCTATGAGCCCCTGGGCTCATAGCATCCTGCTTTTCCAACTAGGGTTGTGGCTTAGCAAGTAATAATAGTAATAATAATAATAATCAGCGCCCAAGCCCCCCCACCCCCCCAGCTAGGACCAATGAGGGCCAGGCAATGGCTGATCTTGACTCATCAGATAGACCTATAGGGCTCCCCGAAACCCCCATCCTTAGGTCACAAGGATGGTGAGGTTGCATCCACCAAAGAAACTAAGAAGTTTGAGCTGGACTCGAACCCCAGCTTGGCGTTCACCAGTCAGGGACTTTACCACATCGGCCACCACAAGTTTAAAGGTTTTAAAGGCTGCTCATAAATGGCAGAGGCAAGGGACAGTGACATTGGCCTATCAAGCAGAACAATGCCCTAGAGACTGACATATATCCGGTACATATGATCAGCGCCCAAGCCCCCTCTCCACCCAAACTATGACCAAGGAGGGCCTGGCAATGGCTGTTTGCCCTTTTTCAACCTCCCGTTTGTCCTCAATCCAAGGTTGTGTCAACCTATTTTGCCAGAAAATGGAAATAGATACAGAAACCCTTATGTTGGTTTATTTAGAAAGCTGCTCCTCTTACAAGAAGCTGCAAAGAGGTTTTGGAAAGATTAGATTGCCTCGGCGAATTAATTTCCACAGAAGCCTAATGAGCAGGTCGTCGAATATCCATCACTCAGGCTACTTGCCATTTCATCATCATCATCATTTCAGCCTTCAAAAGTCCTTTGTTGGATGTAGGCCTTCCTCAGGTTCCTCCACAGACCTCCACAGACTTCTATCCCAAGCTATTCTGTGCCACTGTTGCTTATGTTTGTCTAAGTCATCTCGCCAGCGGGTTTTTTTGTCTTCCTCGGTTTCTTGTGTATCCTCGGGGTGTCCAGAAGGTTGTTCGTGATGTCCATCTGTTGTCTGTCATCCTGGCAATGTGCCCTGCCCAGTTCCATTTGAGCTTGCTAATGGTTTTAAGGATAGCGTTTATCAAAGATGATTTGTAATGGTGAAAACTCACCAATTAGCAGGTGGTAAATGGCAAGTGGTTTCATGGTCTTTGATAAACGCTACGTACGGCTTCGTATGCTACAACCTCGACATACTCTTGGGCGTATAAATAGACTAAATAAAACGAGTATATAATGAATTGTTGTGGCATTTTCAAGGTCGAACTAAAGAGTATTCCTGTCAGGGGATATGAAAAAGATCGATTGAAAGAACTATTTCTTCACGTTATGGATTTCTGGGTCAAAATGTTTGCGTTTCGTTTATTCTTCAAAATCACGAAATACACAGACTAAGATATACAAAGAAATCAATTAATATTATTAATTCGATTTCTGATATGTTTATATGTTTAGAGAGAGAGAGAGAGAGAGAGAGAGAGAGAGAGAGAGAGAGAGAGAGAGAGAGAGAGAGAGAGAGAGAGAGAGAGAGAGAGAATTCTTCTAAATCACGAAATTTACAGACTTAAGATATACAAAGAAATCAATTAATATTATCAATTCGATTTCTGATTTGTTGAGAGAGAGAGAGAGAGAGAGAGAGAGAGAGAGAGAGAGAGAGAGAGAGAGAGGAGAGAGAGAGAGAGAGAGAGAGAGAGAGCAATTACATCCAATGGAAAAGGGCTTTTGTGCAGATTATATCCAACACAAATATAATCGTTATTTGTAGAAATCACGAAAGCTGATACGTGATGAATATAAAATGTATTATAGCCACGAAAGGAAAAATGAAAAGACGTTTCATTTTTCCTTTCGTGGCTATAATACATAATCGTTATTATGTGAGAAGCTTCAGGAAAGAGAAGGACCGAACGAGAAGCGGTTCTGGACCCAATATGGGGTTCCTTTCTGAATTTTAGGGACCAACCGAGGCCTTTTTCGTGACAGTTGCATATACGCTTGTGTACTGTATGTGTCTATAAGAGTGTCTGTGTCTATAAGAGTGTATATGTCTATTTTCGTGACTGCTGCCTATATGCGTGTGTGTGTGTGTGTATGCGTGTGTATGTGTCTATATGAGAGTATGTGTTTATATGTGTGTATGTGTCTATTTTTGTGACTGCTGCCTATATGCGTGTGTATGTGTGTATATGCGTGTGTGTGTATATGAGAGTATGTGTTTATATGAGTGTATGTGTCTATTTACGTGACTGCTGCCTATATGCGTGTGTATGTGTGTATATGCGTGTGTATGTGTCTATATGAGAGCATGTGCGTTTTGCTCTTGAGAAATTGAAATATTTATCTCTGGATATTATTATTATTATTATTATTATTATTATTATTACTTGCTAAGCTACAACCTTAGTTGGAAAAGCAGGATGCTATAAGCCCAAAGGTTCAGCCACCTGTTTTTGGGGACTTGCCAGTAAATACCTTCTATCTTGAAACTTGTTAGTTCTTTAGTGTCTGCAACCTCACCATCATTGTGAGCTAGGATTGGCGTTTTGGGGAAAACTATAGGTCTACCCTCTGAGTCATCAGCAGCCATTACCTGGCATTCTTTGATCCTAGCTTGGGTGGAGAGGGGGCTTGGGTACTGACCATATGTATATAAGGTCAGTCTCTAGAGCACTGTCATTCTCCCTTGCTTATGCCATTCACGAGCGGCCTTTAAACCTTCAAAACAGTAGACATCTAAAGTAAGTCCCAAAATAAGGACAATTTCGTATACAGGTATAACTGGTAATTCAAATATATTTAGGTATTTAAAACTTTCGTATCACATATCCTTATTTGGCAATTCTTTGGAATCGAAATCATATGAAGAATAAACATGCTTTTAATAAATCAATGAAAGTTGAAGAATGTTATATTATTATTATTATTATTATTATTATTATTATTATTATTATTACTTGCTAAGCTACAGCCCTTGTTTGAAAAGCAGGATGCTATAAGGCCAGGGGCTCCAACAGGGAAAATAGCCCAGTGAGGAAAGGAAACAAGGAAAAATTGAATATTTTAAGAACAGTAACAACATTAAAGTATGTTAGAAAGTTGCGTTCAAAGGTTTAAAGGTCGCTCATGAATGGCAGAGGCAAGGGACAGTGACATTGCCCTAGCAATCAGGACCATGCCCTAGAGACTGACCATATATCATATGATCAGCGCCCATGCCTCCTCTCCACCCAAGCTAGGACCAGGGAGGGCCAGGCAGTGGCTGCTGATGACTCAGCAGATAGACCTATAGGTTCCCCCAAACCCCCCAACTTTAGCTCACAAGGATGGTAAGGTTGCAGACACTAATGGCACTAACGAGTCTGAGCGGGACTCGAACCCCCGACTAGCAAACACTAGGCAGAGACGTTACCAATCAGGTCACAGCAGAGTGTAGGAGAGTGTAGGTGTGTTCGGATGTGTTTATATTCACAGGTATATGTGCAAAAAACACATATACCTGATATGTATATATATATATATATATATATATATATATATATATACAGTATATAATTATATATATATATATATATATATGTATATATATAATTATATATATGTATAGATATGTAATATATGTAGGCTATATGTATATATATATATATATATATATATATATATATATATATATA
>NC_090741.1:45533625-45536125 GCF_036898095.1 Palaemon carinicauda | reverse complement strand
GTACAAGCTAGGGTCGCTAAACTAGTTCCAACACTAAGGCCATTTGGATATAGACGGAAGATGGAACATTTGAACCTATTTGATCTACAAACTCGATGAATAAGAGAACAATTAATGAAGGCACTCAAAATTCTTAAAGGAATAACAAATGTAGATTGCAGCAAATCAGTCCAGAGGTAACGGATACAAACTGGAATTGAAAAGATTCAACACCACTCAATGTGGCAGTTTCTTCACATACAAAATAGCAAATACTTCGGAATACTTGAAACACACTTCCAGCGAATGTAGTAAACAGTAACATGGCAGACGAGTTCAAGAATAAGTTAGACAAGATCCTAAGAACTCTCTAAATGCTTAAACTAAATCGCTCTACCAAAGAGCAAATGGAGTCTCCGCGTATGGAGTAAAAAATCTTTGAGGCATCCAAAATCCTCTTCTTCTTCTTCTTCTTCTTCTTCTTCTTCTTCTTCTTCTTCTTCTTCTTCTTCTTCTTTTAGTAGGAGACATAAACCCTTCTCTCTTCTTCTTCTTCTTCTTCTTCTTCTTCTAGTAGGAGACATAAGCCCTTCTCTCTCTGTTGAAGTAGTTTCTGTACTCCCATCCAGACCATCTTAGCAATTCCGCTTCTTTTCTGCCCTGAAGTTCGTCTATTCTTTTAAAGGAGTCGATGTGTGTATACGGTTTGTACGTATGTATGTATCGTTTCTTATTGCCTCTATTCAAAATTAATATATTCCCTTACTATTGTTCAGAAAAGGCTTTGATTCCCCTTTTTTGATAAAGAATTTTGTCCACGTGCGTTAACGTAAGGATTCGTCCTTCATAATTGTCAAGAATAGACGACGAAAAATACCAAGAGTGCAATTCTGTCTTTCTTTTCTTTATAACATAAAATAACGCATGGAAAAGTGTATTCTGAGAAAAGCTATTCATGAGAAATGTGTGTTTCGAGATAAAATACATAACGACTAACAAAAAAAAAAGAGGTGCGTGCTCTCTCTCTCTCTCTCTCTCTCTCTCTCTCTCTCTCTCTCTCCTCTCTCTCTCTCTCTCTCTCTCTCTCTCAGTTTTCCTATATAAGAGCAGTAGGTTGAACGTTGTGGTGAAATTAAAGATGAATTTGGATCTCTGTGAATAAATAAATGCGTATGTTCACACTCACAAAATATGTATATCTATCTATCTATCTATCTGTATATATATAATATATATATATATATATATACATATATATATATATATATATATATATATATATATATATATATATATATATATATATCCATCTATCTATCTATCTATCTATCTATCCATATATATATATATATATATATATATATATATATATATATATATATATATATATATATATATATATCAGCCAAGTAGGTCTGTGTCTTCCAACTCTTCTAGTGCCTTGTGTAGCCCAGTTAAACGTTTAGCGAACTAATCTCTCTTGGGGAGTGCGAAGAGCATGCCCAAACCATCTCCATCTACCCCTCATCATGATCTCATTCACATATAGCGCTCGAGTAATCACTCTTATAGTTTCATTTCTAGTCATGTCCTGCCATTTAACTCCCAATATCCTTCTGAGGGCTTTGTTCTCAAATCTACTAAATCTATCGGAGATTGTTTCATTGTCATACCATGACTCATATCCGTAGAGTTGTTACTCTATGGATCTCACTAAACTGGTAAATAGTCTGATTTTTATACGTAATTTAAGGGCGATTTGATTTCCAAATTTTACTTAACCTAGCCATTGTCTTGTTTTCTTTTTTCAATCTTTCACTAAACTCTAATTCTAAAGACCCTGTATTGGGGATCATAGTTCCTAGATACTTAAATAATTCTACTTCATTTAATCCTTTCTCCTTCCAATGATATTTCATCTTCTATTGCATACTCCGTTCTCATCATCTCCGTCTTTCTTCTATTTATCTTCAGTCCAACCTCGTGTGATATTCCATGCATTCTGTTGAGCAAGCATTACAAATCCTGTGTTGTTCTGCTAATACGGACAGCACATGAGCATACCCTAGCTCTGCTAAATCCTATCACCAATCCAGTCCAATCATTCTCTACCATCTCCGACTGCTCTACTCATTTCAAAATCCACGAAAGAGTATAAATAACATAGGTAACAATACATTCCCTTGGAGTACTCTGCTGTTCACTGGAAATTAATTTGATGAGACTCCATCAATATTAAATTTACAATTGTTATGCACATGAACAGACTTAATTAAATATACATATTTAAGAGAAATTGCATAATAACGCAGGACTCTCCACAAAATTGGTCGATGCACACTATCAACGGCTTTTTCATAGTCCACAAATGCCATCAAAAGTGGATTTCTATATTCTTCGCATTGTTGTACATGTCTCAAAATAAAAATTGAGTGGGTGCAACTTCTACCTTTTCTAAATCATGCTTGTTCATCTCTCAGCTTTTCATCAATCTTTCTCTGTAGTCTCTTTTAGAATAATG
>NC_090741.1:45521125-45523625 GCF_036898095.1 Palaemon carinicauda | reverse complement strand
GGCCAACCTACTACCTGTAGTTAAATATATTATATTATATATATATATATGATAAATATATATATATATATATATATATATATATACTATATATATATATATATATATATATATATATATATATATGTTACAACAAGAACAACAAATGCAGCCGTTTCTAGTCCACTGGAGGACAAAAAGCCTGAGAGATGTCTTTATTAATTTTTCATCACGCTGGACAACTGGGGAGGGGTGATGGTGGAAGATTTTATTCTGGTCGCTCGCATCAAACCAACCTAGTATTGGTGGCCCTGACTAGTACAGATTTGCTGATCATTGCGATATACTAACTCTTTCACTACGTTAAAGTATCCTCACTCAGTAAAGGATGTTTATAGATAATATTTTCATATATATATATATATATATATTATAAATATAGATATAGAATATATATATATATATATATATATATATATATCTTTATATATATATATAGATATATATATATTTATATATATATATATATATCTATCTATATATATATATATATCTATATCTATATTTATAATATATATATATATATATATATCTATATTTTTAATATATATATATATATATATATATATATATATATGGTAATGAAATTAATAATACCTTTTTTGTATCATCATCTCCTCCTACGCATATTGACGCAAAAGGCATCGGTTAGATTTCGCCAGTCGTCTCTATCTTGAGATTTTAATTCAATACTTCTCCATGAGGGGTAGATGTAGATGATTTGGGCATGCTGTTTGCACTCCCCAAGAAGGATTAATTCACCGAACTTTCTACTGGCTCCACAAGGCGCTAGAAGAGATGGAAGACCCAGGCCTACATGGCTGAGGATTATGAAGCTCGAAGTTTTGTATAGCCTACTAATATACTGACAGCGCTTACAGTGACAGTGGCTATTTTGGATTCAGATATATATGAAAATAAATAATTTTTTTTTTCAATGAAAAAGTTGTTCAGAAATTTAGTTTTACAACGTAAAGTGCATCATCCCAAGCAGGGTTGCCAGGTTGGCACTTTTTCAGGCTAAAAAAAACTCAAATTGGCCTTTTTTTTTTTTTTTAATTGGTTGGCTTTTAACCCTAAAAAAAGGTGAGCCCTAAATATTATATTTATGGCCTTTTTTCTACTTGTGGGTTGGCCTTTTAAAGCTGCTGTTGATTATAGTTGGCCTTTTCTCATTTAGAAAATCTGGCAACCCTATAGTCAATTTCTTTTAGCGAGGCATATTTGCACCGACTCGCAGCGGTGCCCTTTTAGCTCGGAAAAGTTTCCTGATCGCTGATTGGTTGGACAAGATAATTCTAACCAATCAGCGATCAGGAAACTTTTCCGAGCTAAAAGGACACCGTTGCGAGTCGGTGCAAATCTGCCTCGCTAAAAGAAATGGACTATAGTTTCCATGGCAGGTAGGCCTACGGATGGGTTAGGAATCATGGATAACTCCTTCATATAACGCATTAAAATTCCAGTGAATGAAAAGACATATTTGTCTGAAAAAAAGATCCAAGATAATTTGTTTTATCATTCATAGGTGTAAATCTGGTCAAATTTGAAAAGCAAAATTTTGATTTAGTTTATACTAAATATTTATGAATGTATGATCATTGTATGTCTGTAAAGTAGCCCTATGCCTATGAATATTTGCACTATAAGTGAGAGTAACCCCTCAAGACTCCTCTAAAGACCATGAAGTCCTTAGAGGTCAGTCTTAGCCGATAGGCCTGTTATCTTGACTCCAACACATTATTATTATTATTATTATTATTATTATTATTATTATTATTATTATTATTATTAGCCAAGCTACAACCCTAGTTGGAAAAGCAAGATGCTACAAGCCCAAGGGTTCCAACAGGAAAAAAATAGCCGAGTGAGGAAAGGAAATAAGGAAATAAATAAATAATGAGAACAAATTAACAATGAATCATTCTAAAAACAGTAACAACGTCAAAACAGATATTTCATATATAAACAATAAAAAGACTTAGGTCAGCCTGTTCAACATAAAAACATTTGCTGCAACTTTGAACTTTTGAAGTTCTACTGAATCAACTACCCGATTAGGAAGATCAATCCACAACATGGTCACATCTGGAATAAAACTTCTAGAGTAGTGTGTAGTATTGAGCCTCATGATGGAGAAGGCCTGGCTATTAGAATTAACTGCCTGCCTAGTATTACGAACAGGATGGAATTGTCCAGGAAGATCTGAATGTAAAGGATGGTCAGAGTTATGAAAAATCTTATGCAACATGCTTAATGAACTAATCGAACGACGGTGCCAAAGATTAGTATGTAGATCAGGAATAAGAAATTTAATATGCCCATTTATAACTCATTAAACCCATGTATTACTGGACTCTTCGTTATCTTTTTATAATTTTCTCCTTTCCTTATTGCATATATTAGAAAGAATGCCTTATTTCGTATTATTGGGACTAGATCTATACCTGGTTTTCGTTCA
>NC_090741.1:45497353-45520625 GCF_036898095.1 Palaemon carinicauda | reverse complement strand
TGAGATAAAAACCGCAAACATGATGAGAGAGAGAGAGAGAGAGAGAGAGAGAGAGAGAGAGAATGGAACTTCATGACAGGTGGGAAAAACAGAATACAAATACATATGATGGAGAAGAATAATAAATATCTGATGATAAAAACCGCAAACATGATGATGAGAGAGAGAGAGAGAGAGAGAATAGAACTTCATGACTGGTGGGGAAAAACAGAGAATACAAATATATATGATGGAGAAGAATAATAAATATCTGATGATAATAACCGCAAACATGATGAGAGAGAGAGAGAGAGAGAGAGAGAGAGAGGAGAGAGAGAGAGAGAGAGAGAGAGAGAGAGAATGGAACTTCATGACAGGTGGGAAAAACAGAATATAAATACATATGATGGAGACGAATAATAAATATCTGATGATAAAAACCGCAAACATGATGAGAGAGAGAGAGAGAGAGAGAGAGAGAGAGAGAGAGAATAGGAACTTCATGACAGGTGGGAAAAACAGAATACAAATCAGAATACAAATACATATGATGGAGAAGAATAATAAATATCTGATGATAAAAACCGCAAACATGATGACGAGAGAGACGAGAGAGAGAGAGAGAGAGAGAGAGAGAGAGAATGGAACTTCATGACTGGTGGGAAAAACAGAGAATACAAATACCATATGATGGAGAAGAATAATAAATAATCTGATGATAAAAACCGCAAACATGATGAGAGAGAGAGAGAGAGAGACGAGAGAGAGAAGACGAGAGAGAGAGAGAGAGAGAGAGAATGGAACTTCATGACAGGTGGGAAAAACAGAATACAAATACATATGATGGAGAAGAATAATAAATATCTGATGATAAAAACCGCAAACATGATGAGAGAGAGAGAGAGAGAGAGAGAGAGAGAGAGAGAGAGAGAGAGAGAGAGAGAGAGAGAATGGAACTTCATGACTGGTGGGAAAAACAGAGAATACAAATATATATGATGGAGAAGAATAATAAATATCTGATGATAAAACCCGCAAACATGATGAGAGAGAGAGAGAGAGAGAGAGAGAGAGAGAGAGAGAGAATGGAACTTCATGACAGGTGGGAAAAACAGAATACAAATACATATGATGGAGAAGAATAATAAATATCTGATGATAAAAACCGCAAACATGATGAGAGAGAGAGAGAGAGAGAGAGAGAGAGAGAGAGAGAGAGAGAGAGAGAGAGAGAGAGAGAGAGAATGGAACTTCATGACAGGTGGGAAAAACAGAATACAAATACATATGATGGAGAAGAATAATAAATATCTGATGATAAAAACCGCAAACATGATGATGAGAGAGAGAGAGAGAGAGAGAGAGAGAGAGAGAGAGAGAGAGAGAGAGAATGGAACTTCATGACAGGTGGGAAAAACAGAATACAAATACATATGATGGAGAAGAATAATAAATATCTGATGATAAAAACCGCAAACATGATGATGAGAGAGAGAGAGAGAGGAGAGAGAGAGAGAGAGAGAGAGAGAGAGAGAGAATGGAACTTCATGACTGGTGGGAAAAACAGAGAATACAAATACATATGATGGATAAGAATAATAAATATCTGATGATGAAAACCGCAAACATGATGAGAGAGAGAGAGAGAGAGAGGAGAGAGAGAGAGAGAGAGAGAGAGAGAGAGAGAGATTATTTAGCCGTTTACTTGTGTAATTTGATAGATAAACAGAGAGTTAAATGGTAGATAGAAAAAGTTGATGTAATATGAATAAGTGATGTATATCTGGTAGTTAGTTAATTGTGATGGACGGCGGGGAAGGCAGGTGAAGAATATGGTACTAACTCGGACCTTATGCACTAAATTTTGATAATCTTTCAGGAAAGGAACTATTTCCTTATAAAATGTATCATATGTATGTGTATATGTATATATATACAGTATATATATATACATAAATGTATATATATATATATACATAAATGTATATATATATATATATATGTGTGTGTGTGTATGTATATATATGCATAAATGTATATACATGGATATATGTCCATATAAATGTGTGTATATACAGGTATATATGTGTGTATACATATATATATATATATATATATATATATATATATATATATATTATACATGTTTATATATATATAAACACACACACACACACACATATATATATATATATATACATATACACGCGTATATATCATATTCTAAATCAAATTCTAGAATATGTAATACATGTCATCATTAAAGAATTAAATTTCTTACAAACGTTGATTACAATGTAATTCATTACGTTTTCCAAAACTCATTAACTTTGACAAAGCCATGTAAGTCAACACTAAGATAATATCATTTCTTGCATTATTAAAAAAATAATTAATTTAACTAATTCAATTTGTTTTGACTTTATAATGTATTTTTATTTTTAAGTTTGATTCTTTTGATATCCTTTGAACGGATGCTAGAAGCCTTGTACAGAATGTGTTTTAATAAAATTACTTATTTTTATATAAAATATTTGATTGTGATTTTTCTCAGTAAATGTGGTTTGAAGTGGAGAGAAGACATGTAATATAATTTTTAAACGTAATCTAATTTTAAACGTAATATAATTTTTTAAAAAGTATCTTTAAATGGTACCTATAAATGTTTATGGTCTTTTGAAAACAATAAATTTCATGCATTGTGCATTTTTTTCATTTCAATTTTTTCATGACTTATACATGTATATGTATATATATTTATATATATAGATATAGATATATATGTATATATATGTATATATAATATATACTATATATATATATATATATATATATAATACTTTAATGTATTTCTTATGAAAGATGAATCTTATGTAACATTTTTCGTAAATACAATTGTGCACTTTTAGAGCATTTATCTTAATACACACACACACACACACACACACATATATATATATATATATATATATAGTACATGTATATCTATAAATCTAACCAGTGTAATAGAATAACATTTCAATCTTATTCAATAAACAATAAACCTTACAGTAGAGCTACATCTGAGACATCATCAACTACTTTCCTTTCAAAGATTTAAGTTTCTATTGCTACTGGAAGGCAACAAGGAGTGTTAGGTTCCTCGAACAAATTGATGTATATGACCAAAGGTGAGATAAAATATTTAACATTAGCAATAAGAGCGTGAAGCTGAGTGCCGACTCAGTAGGCGCCAGGATTATATTTCTTAAAAAAAAAAAAAAAAAAATAATAATAAAAAAAAATAAATAATTACTTTCCTGTATATCCTTTCCCCTTGCTTTACTCGATCCTGAACTACCATTGGCTTTACAATATACATACGTAGATATCCTACGAATATAGGATCCTTTCGTATCAATAAAACAGAAGTGGATTTTCAGTCTTGACGAAATGAAAAAAAAACTTTACCATTATGTATTTCCTTTCCCCTTGCTTTACTAGATCCTAAATTAATATAGGCTTTACAATATAAATTACATACGTAGATATCCTACGAATATAGGATATTTTCATATCAATAAAATAAAAGTGGACTTTTAGTATTGACGAAAAAAAAAAATAACTTTACCTTTATGTATTTCCTTTCCCTCCCTTCACTAGATCCTGAATTAACATAGGCTTTACAAAATAAATTACATACGTAGATATCCTACGAATATAGGATATTTTCATATCAATAAAATAAAAGTGGACTTTTAGTATTGACGAAAAAAAAAATAACTTTACCTTTATGTATTTCCTTTCCCTCCCTTCACTAGATCCTGAATTAACATAGGCTTTACAAAATAAATTACATACGTAGATATCCTACGAATATAGGATATTTTCATATCAATAAAATAAAAGTGGATTTTTAGTCTTGACAAAAAAAAAAGAAAAAAAAATACCACATAGGAACTGACGGTCTTCGAGGAATCCTTATATGAAAAGTCCTTTCCAGCTTCGCTCATTCCGGAGATGTGTCCTGAAAACACAGTCGTGTGAAGGGAACCATAGAAATTCCTTCCTTTTACTTTAGTCTTTAGCCTTTCTCTCCGTTGGGATGTGTCTTTCATTCATAGAGGAGATTTTGATGGTTGTTACTTGATATCATCCACATACTTTCATTTACACATTTATACACGCACACATCATTATCATTACTTACTAAGCTACAACCCTATAGTCCATTTCTTTTAGCGAGGCAGATTTGCACCGACTCGCAGCGGTGCCCTTTTAGCTCGGAAAAGTTTCCTGATCGCTAATTGGTTGCACATGATAATTCTAACCAATCAGCGATCAAGAAACTTTTCCGAGCTAAAAGGGCACCGCTGCGAGTCGGTGCAAATCTGCCTCGCTAAAAGAAATGGACTATAGTTGGAAAAGCAGGATGATATAAGCCAAGGGGCTCCAACAAGGAAAAATAGCCCAGTGAGGAAAGGAAACAAGGAAAAAATAAAATATGCTGAGAACAGTAACAACATAAAAATAAATATTTCCTGTATAAACTATAAAAACTATAACAAAACAAGAGGAAGAGAAATAAGATAGAATAGTGTGCCCGAGTGTACCCTCAAGCAAGAGAACTCTAACTCAAGACATCTATGTATGTATGTATGAATGTATGTATATATGTATGTATGCACAGCATGTATGTACGTGTTCAATATCCATAGAATAGTGTGCCCAAGTGTACCATCAAGCAAGAGAACTCTAACCCAAGACATGTATGTATGTATGTATTTATGTATGTATGTATGTATGTGTTCAATATCCATTCGATGTGTAGGCTACTGATATGACCAATCTAAACCCCGGTACCGCTGTTTTCCAAGCAGCATAAACCACCTGGTATTTAATCGACTAAAGTGGTCTGGAATTAGGGAGGAGAAAGATAAGCTCCTCCTTTAACCCCTCCCCCCTTCCCCCCCTCCCCCCCCCCCCCCCCCCCGCAGCCCCTCGCCAGGAAAAAAGCATCAGGTAATGAAGAAATAAGCGAAGAGAAACAACCAAAATCCAGCCATGAATTCGTCCAGTGAGCGAGTGAGGTAAAGGATTGCTTCAATGAAACGCAAATGCAGAAAAAATTCAGGCGAATTTAGACAAACGATGGATCGAACCGGCTGTCAGTGACCCACGTGGACGTGAGTTACAGATGGACAGTGATTCAATCTCGCCCACCCCCTGCTAGTTTATCAAATCATGCAGCTCTTACTCTCAGAGACAGTTAGTGCTTACCTTGATAGGTTTTAAGTGAGGCACAGTTAGTTCATTGGGCCATACACTGTTAAAAGGTTCCCGTAAAAAAAAACTGTAAAAATACTGGAATAAAATGTTGCCAGACATTTACCGTTTTAAAAACGGATATATTGACGTTAAGGAGTGATATTACGGTCACCAACCCGTAAAAGATAATAGCAAAGTAGGGTAAAATTACGGCCGCCTGTCTTTTACTGAAATACGGTTGAGAACGGTATATTTTTACGGAGAATTTCCGGTAAAAAATAGTTTTTTCAACAGTGTACAAGGCTCCAAGAGGTGCCAAAGTATCCTTCCATTCCTTTGTTTCCCGTTGAGCTTCTGCTAGATTCCCTGAAGAATGATAATAACAAAATAAAGAAATATTTTTTTAGAAGGATTGTGTGGCAATCAGGGAGTGGGAGAGGGAAGGTCTTACGAGGTCACACTAGCTTATAAACGACAGCCAGGGTCAGGCAAAATAACGTAAACGTTTGTACCGAAGACATGGATCCTGACAAATCCTTCGGGATAAATCTGGCATCAGGGGGTTAAATGGAGCTTTATTGGTCCCACTGGAACCACTGGGGCCCACAGGGACCCACAGGGACCCAGTGGGATCCCCTTGGGGCCCGCTAGGACCTCGGGTACCACAAAACGAAACGCAATTCGAGCAAGATAATTTAGTAAAATCAAACAAACTTGGTCCCACTGTAGCCACTGGGGCCCACAGGGACCCACGGGGACCCAGTGGGACCCCTTGGGGCCCGCTAGGACCTCTGGTACCACAAAACGAAACGCAATTCTAGCAAGATAATTTAGTAAAATCAAACATACTCGGTGCCATGAATGACTGCACTAAAGGGGTGAAGGGGAAAAAAAACGTTTTTTTTTATGTCAGTTAATAAAATGGCGTTGGTATGCAAACATTTGAGGGGCGATGTAAACAAATAACAAACACAAAAAATACCCTCAGATTTTTACTGCTATATGGCCTGTTCTTCATCACCAAAGAAGTGTTTATTGAGGTTCTATTTTTTCAAATGAAGTGTTTAATGGCTACAGGGAGATATATAGATACTAAACATATACTGTACATATTACCATACGATATATATATATATATATATATATATATATTATATATATGTAATATATATATATATATATATATATATATATATATACACATATATATACATATATATACATAAATATATATATACACACACATAATATATATATATATATATGTAATATATATATATATATATATATATATATATATATATATATATATATATACTGTATATATATTATATATATATATATATATATATATATATATATCAGGTTTATGTGTTTTTTTGCACATATACCTGTGAATATAAACACATCCGAACACACCTACACTCTGCTGTGGCCTGATTGGTAACATCTCTGCCAAGTGTTTGCTAGTCGGGAGTTCGAGTCCCGCTCAGACTCGTTAGTGCCATTAGTGTCTGCAACCTTACCATCCTTGTGAGCTGAGGTTGGGGGGTTTGGGAGAACCTATAGGTCTATCTGCTGAGTCATCAGCAGCCACTGCCTGGCCCTCCTTGGTCCTAGCTTGGGTGGAGAGGAGGCATGGGCGGTGATCATATGATATATGGTCAGTCTCTAGGGCATTGTCCTGTTTTCTAGGGCAATGTCACTGTCCCTTGCCTCTGCCATTCATGAGCGACCTTTAAACCTTTAAACGCAACTTTCTAACATACTTTAATGCTGTTACTGTTCTTAAAATATTCTATTTTTCCTTGTTTCCTTTCCTGACTGGGCTATTTTCCCTGTTGGAGCCCCTGGGCTTATAGCATCCTGCTTTTCAAACAAGGGTTGTAGCTTAGCAAGTAATAATAATAATAATAATAATAATAATAATAATAATAATAATAATAATAATAATATAACATTCTTCAACTTTCATTGATTTATTAAAGGCATGTTTATTCTTCATATGATTTCGATTTTACACATATTTGAGTTACCAGATATACCTGTATACGAAATTGTCCTTATTTTGGGACTTACTGTAGATGTCTACTGTTTTTGAAGGTTTAAAGGCCGCTCATGAATGGCATAACCAAGGGACAATGACAGTGCCCTAGAGACTGACCTTATATACATATGATCAGTACCCAAACCCCTTCTCCACCCAAGCTGGGACCAAGGAGGGCCAGGTAATGGCTGCTGATGACTCAGAGGGTAGACCTATAGGTTTCCCAAAAACGCCAATCCTTAGCTCACAATGATGGTGAGGTTGCAGACACTAAGGAACTAACAAGTTTGAGTATTCGAACCCCAGTCTGGCTATCACCAGGCGGAGACGTTACCAGTAGGCAACAATTCTTCCTTCGCGCGTGAAGAACGTATCTGACACACGTACACACGAGTATTGCCTTATCAAGTTCGTTGAAAGACGGATTGTGTTTGTTGGAAAAGAGTCTGTTGGCAAGTCCCCAAAACAGGTGGCAGAGTCTTTGGGGCTTATAGCATCCTGCTTTTCCAACTAGAGTAGTGGCTGGTACAACACAAACATACACTACCGGGGTCTACGCAATGGCAGGCAGGGCAGCCAGCCGGTCGGGACTACGGTCCACCCTTAAAGGAGTCTATGGGTCCACCCCAAAAGCCAAAGCAAAGTCCTTCATAAGAAGGCAACCGTGTTACCCCATACGAATGGGAAAAAAGCACGCTAATAGACGAAGGTTATAGCTTAGCAAGTAATAATAATAATAATAATAATAATAATAATAATAATAATAATATCCAGAGATAAATATTTCAATTTCTCAAGAGTAAAACGCACATACACTCATATAGACACATATACACGCATATAGAGATATACACGCATATAGGCAGCAGTCACGAAAAATACATCGGTTGGTCCCTAAAATTCAGAAAGGAATCCCAATTTGGGTCCAGAACCGCTTCTCGTTCGGTCCTCTTTGCTGAAGCTTCTCATATAATAATGATTATATTTGTGTTGGATGTAACCTACATAAAAGCCCATCTCGATTTGATGTAATTGTCTCTCTCTCTCTCTCTCTCTCTCTCTCTCTCTCTCTCTCTCTCTCTCTCTCTCTAAATAAATAAATAAATCAGAAATCGAATTAATAATATTAATTGATTTCTTTGTATATCTTAGTCTGTAAATTTCGTGATTTAGAAGAAATCTCTCTCTCTCTCTCTCTCTCTCTCTCTCTCTCTCTCTCTCTCTAAACAAATGAGAAATCGAATTAATAATAATAATTGATTTCTTTGTATATCTTAGCCTGTATATTTCGTGATTTTGAAGAATAAAGGAAACGCAAACATTTTGACCCAGAAATCCATAACGTGAAAAAATAGTTCTTTCAATCGATCTTTTTTATATCCCCTGACAGGAATACTCCTTAGTTCGACCTTGAAAATGCCACAACAATTCATTATATACTCGTTTTATTTAGTCTATTCATACGCCCAAGAGTATGTCGAGGTTGTAGCATACGAAGCCGTACGTAGCGTTTATGAAAGACCTTGAAACCACTTGCCATTTACCACCTGCTAATTGGTGAGTTTTCACCATTACAAATCATCTTTGATAAACGGTATCCTTGAAACCATTAGCAAGCTCAAATGGAACTAGGCGGGGCACATTGCCAGGAAGACAGACAACAGATGGACATCACGAACAACCTTCTGGACACCCCGAGGATACACAAGAAACCGAGGAAGACAAAAAACCCGCTGGCGATATGACTTAGACAAACATAAGCAACAGTGGTACAGAATAGCTTGCGATAGAAGTCTGTGGAGGAACCTGGGGAAGGCCTACATCCAACAAAGGACTTTTGAGGGCTGAAATGATGATGATGATGATGATGAAATGGCAAGTAGCCTGAGTGATGGGTATTCAACGACCTGCTCATTAGGCTTCTGTGGAAATTAATTCCCAGAGGCAATCTAATCTTTCCAAAACCTCTTTGCAGCTTCTTGTAAGAAGAGCAGCTATCTAAATAAACCAACATAAGGGTTTCTGTATTTATTTCCATTTTCTGGTAAAATAGGTCGACACAAAACCTTGGATTGAGGACAAACGGGAGGTTGCAAAAGGGTAAACAGCCATTGCCAGGCCCTCCTTGGTCATAGTTTGGGTGGAGAGGGGGCTTGGGCGCTGATCATATGTACCGGATATATGTCAGTCTCTAGGGCATTGTTCTGCTTGATAGGGCAGTGTCACTGTCCATTGCCTCTGCCATTCATGAACAGCCTTTAAAACTTTAAACTTGTGGTGGCCGATGTGGTAACGTCCCTGACTGGTGAACGCCAAGCTGGGGTTCGAGTCCAGCTCAAACTTCTTAGTTTCTTTGGTGGATGCAACCCCACCATCCTTGTGAACTAAGGATGAGGGTTTTGGGGAACCCTATAGGTCCATCTGCTGAGTCAAGATCAGCCATTGCCTGGCTCTCATTAGTCCTAGCTTGGGTGGAGAGGGGGCTTGGGCGCTGATTATTATTATTATTATTAATATTATTACTTGCTAGGCCACAACCCTAGTTGAAAAAGCAGGATGCTATAAGCCCAGGGGCTCCAGCAGGGAAAATAGCTCAGTGAGGAAGGGAAACAAGGAAAAATAAAATATTTTAAGAGCAACAATATTAAAATAAATATCACTTTATAAACTATAAAACCTTTAACAAAACAATAGGAAGAGAAATAAGATATAAGATAGAACAGTGTGCCTGAGTGTACCCTCAAGCAAGAGAACTCTAACCCAAGACAGTGGAAGCCCATGGTACAGAGGCTATGGCACTACTCAAGATTAGAGAACAATAGTTTGATTTTAGAGTGTCCTCCTAGAAGAGCTGCTTACCATAGCTAAAGAGTCTCTTCTACCCTAACGAAGAGGAAAGTGGCCACTGAACAATTACAGCGCAGTAAGAAGAATTGTTTGGTAATCTTAATGTTGTCAGGTGTAAGAGGACAGAGGAGAATATGTAAAGAATTGGCCAGACTATTCGGTGTGTGTGTGTGTGTGTGTAGACAATGGGAAAATGAACCGTAACCAGAGAGAAGGATCCAATATAGTACTGTCTGGCCAGTCAAAAGACCCCATAACTCTCTAGTGGTAGTATCTCAACGGATGACTGGTGCCCTGGCCAACCTACTACCTAAAATGTATATACTGCATGTACATACGGTCAGTCTCTAGGGCAGTGATTCTTAAACTGGGGGCGCGCCCCCCTAGGGGGGCGCCAGGAGCTTCCAAGGGGGGCGCAAGCAGAGCTGCTAGATGGTGCCATTTTTTTTAATATTAATTGCAAAATAGTCAAAAACATTAACACTGCTTCCATACCATATGTTTTTTTTAATTAACATCTCAATTAATAAATGCCAAAAGTTATCAAAGTGACACGTGTGGCTAACCCTTAGATGAGAGCTGTCAGAGAAATGTTTCCTCAGGAACTGAATGCGTCTCATACCACTTTATTGCTCCTCTAACACGCTCTTATAATAACAAAGGGTTGTAGTAGTCTGGCTCAGTCTGTCAAACGAAGTAGTGAGGACTTTTCAAATCCTGCATATTATATTTCAACTATCATCAAGTACTGGAAATTACTACATTACTTTTAATGTATTTAGTGTAGTTCTGATTTAGAAGTATTTTTTTTCTTTTTGGGGCGTGTGTGTTTACTGTATGTTCATTCATTCCTTTGTAGCTGTTTTACTATTTTAGATAAGTTATGTGCAGTATCAAAAATCTAAATGTGTGTGTAACACGTGAACGTGCATTGAGCCAAACACCACCAAATATTCCCCGACTAGTTGCTCAAAAGAGCCAGTATCACTCATCCTACTGATGAGTAGCACTAAGTCAAAAAGGCCACTAGCTATAATCCACTTTTTCTATAATATTACAAGTAGTTAAAATAGAAACAATGAAAATAAAAATGTAGTTATTATGATGTCTTTTGTTTTACAATACTACATAAATATGGATAAATTATTTGATGTGGTCATGATCCATGAATGATTGTATTAAGAGTAAAAAATAGGTTTATTTTTGCAGCAATTAGTATTTTCTTCTAGTATTTTCTATCAATGTAATGACTGTAATCTGTATAATGCTAAAACGGTTTGAAAAAAGATTAAGATAGCATTTTGTTTCATCATAACATATTTATTTTACCCATTTTCTATGAACAATGTTTATCTTATTGAAATTTAGTACAGTGCATTCCTATAAAAATTCAACAGCAATGAAATAAAAATCTATCATTCATCCAAATACTCACATAACCAATGAAGTGTATTAGCATGCAAAACGCAACATATTGTTTATAAAAACAATACTTACATACATACGGTATTTTCTAGTTTGTCAAAAATTTCAAGGGGGGGAGGGGGGGCATGGGATCTATGCTTAATGCAGAAGGGGGGCGCAGGGCAAAAAAGTTTAAGAACCACTGCTCTAGGGCATTGTCTTGCTTGATAGAGCAATGTCATTGCCCCCTTGCCTCTGCCATTCATGAGCCGTTGTAAACCTTTAAATTTGCCCCTCCGTCAAAGAAAGAGGGGGTGGGGAGGAGTGGGGGGGGGGTAACAAGCATATGACCACCTCATGGATCTTTCTGTGATCATATATTCATATATTTTTCCCTGTTGCGGCCCTTTGGCTTATAGCACCTTGCTTTTCCAAATAGGGTTATAGCTTTGCTTATAATAATAATAATAATAATAATAATAATAATAATAATAATAATAATAATAATATCATACGCAAAGAACGACAGAATAAAGTAAATATTCTTCTTCCTCTATTTTCTCTCGTGACTTCAGTCATAATAATAATAATAATAATAATAATAATAATAATAATAATAATATCATACGCAGAGAATGACAGCATAAAGTAAATATTCTTCTCCCTCTATTTTCTCTCGTGACTTCAGTCATAATAATAATAATAATAATAATAATAATAATAATAATAATAATAATAATAATAATAATAATAAAGAAATATCATACGCAAAGAATGACATAATAAAGTAAATATTCTTCTTCCTCTATTTTCTCTCGTGACTTCAGTCATAACTTACCATCACACTCATCATTTACTTTACTCTAAATAAATCATTATAAAAAAACGGCAAAATACGAAATAACTTACTATCATACTTACAGTCAAGGAACCCGATGAATAAATCTACTTCATTCTTTCATTCGAACACACATTTAGCGTTCGATTTTGTCTTGCAAGATTGCATGAGACTACGACATAAAACCCAAAGAATTTTAGTTACACCGAAGTCACGCCAAATCTTTCTAAAGCAAGCTAACTCTGGACTAGAAATGAATTGGTGCTAGACTCCTCTAACACGCTAACAGATATTTTTGGAACGCTCGCAGTTCAGAGAATAGCAAAAATAATATTCTGAACTAATTATAGAGGTCTCTTTTGTCGCCAGTCTTCGGTTTTACTTATTAATATCATTTTTTTTTTCTCGGAAGGAAATTTACGTTAATTAACGCATGGTATATTTAGCTAACATGAGAATATAGCAAGAGGTTATTTTTAGAGAGTAGCTTATACTTCGCCTAGTACAGGTAACTCTTCTAAAGCTACATAAATAATGAGGCTGAAGTTGGTGAGAAAGACTTTGGGAAAGAAAGTTTTTTTTTTGTCTCAAACCGATAGTAAAAACAACGCTGTCTCATTAAATATACTTGTATGAGTATGACTTTAAAATTAAATGGTATTAAGTAATTGTAGAGTATCTCGAATACCATTAGAGTTAGCTGACATAAGTCTTTTTATAGTCTATATATCAATTATCTGTTTTAATGTTGTTAATAGCTTTTTAAATATTTTATTATAATTTTTCATTACTTCTTATATCGAGTATTTATTTCTTTTTTTCCTTTCCTCACTGGGCTATTTTCCCAGTTGGAGCTCTTGGGCTTATAGCACCTTGCTTTTCCAACTAGGGTTGTAGCTTGGCTAATAATAATAATAATAATAATAATAATAATAATAATAATAATAATAATAATAATATTTCAAAGCTCATATTATGGATATACGATATATCTAATGTTACGAGAAGTATATTAGAACAAATATATTTAACACTTTCTTCTCCAGTAATTGCTATCTTCAGCTGAGACTAGATAAATTGAGATAAAATACAATACTGTATTTTGTATTTTTTCATGATTTTAGTATTGTTTAGGAAACGGTTGTGTGAAGGTGTGTCATTATTCAACGCGCAAACGCATAAACATATGATCACACCTACATACATACAGATACAGACATACATAGGTAGATAGATATATAAACACATACATACATTTATACATTATATTATGTGCGTGTGAACTTAAGAGTGCCATGAACATACGGTCCAGTATTAAGGTTCAGTTTTCCGGGACGGTAATATAAGCACATGAACACAACTACATACACACACACACACACACACACACACACATATATATATATATATATATATATATATATATATATATATATATATATATATCTGTGTGTAAAGATAACTTTCTGAATGGTGATACCTTAACGCGATGAAAGGGTTTGTGTATCGCCATGATCAGCAAAGCTGTACTAGTCAGGGCCACTAATACTAGATTGACTAGCTGGCTATGAGCGATCGGACGAAAATCTCCCCCCCCCCTCACCCCTCATCAATTTGCAATTGGCCAGTGGTGATGAAAACTGGCCAAACCATGTCTGAGACCTTTGTCCTGCGGTGGACAAGAAGCAGCTACAATTGTATATATATATATATATATATATATATATATATATATATATATATATATATATATATATATATTTATATATATATATATATACATATATATATATATATATATATATATATATATATATATATATATATATATATACAAAATAACTGGAACCGGGAATATATGCCAAAAGATAAATTCTTTTAATAATAGACATTTCTAACGTTTCAAGAGGCGAACCTGCGTCCGTGATTTGAAATAGGTGAATAGAGACATCATATGTATGTATGTATGTATGCATGTACACACACATATATATATATATATATATATATATATATATATATATATAAAGCATGTGTGTACAGTATATATAAAATCTATGAGAAAGGAGGGCTCCAAAGAAAGTTATCCTTGCATCTATCAGCGAATATTTCTATATTGGGTTTTCAATCCTATGGCTTCTCCATCCAAGTTGCGAAGTACTGCAGTCAGCTCACTACCAGGTACACAGTTTATTCCTTAGTTAAAGAAACACTCAGTAAGAAGTATAAGCAAATCGCTCTCTATGAAAACTAGAATATGAAGAATATTAAAATATTCACCTTTTAAAAAAAAAGTTGAGTTTGGTACAGGGTTGTCAAGTCCCAAAAAAACCTCAAATTTTGCCTTTTTTAAATTGTTTGGCCTTTAGTAATATCGTGAAAAAAGGTGGGCCTTAAATACTATAATTTTTGGCCTTTTTCTACTAATGGGTGGCCTTTTAAAGCTAAGGTTGATTAGAAGTTGGCCTTTTAAAGCTGCAGTTGATTAAAAAATGGCCTTTAAAAGCTACGGTTGATTAGAAGTTGGCCTTTGAAAGCTGCGGTTGATTAGAAGTTGGCCTTTGTAAGCTGCGGTTGATTGGAAGTTGGCCTATTAAAGCTGCGGTTGATTAGAAGTTGGCCTTATATTGCTGAAGTTGATTGGAAGTTGGCCTTTTAAAGCTGCAGCTGATTAGAAGTTGGCCTTTTAAAGCTGCGGTTGATTAGAAGTTGGCCTTTTAAGGCTGCGGTTGATTAGAAGTTGGCCTTTTAAAGCTGCGGTTGATTAGACGTTGGCCTGTTAAAGCTACAGTTGATTAGAGGTTGGCCTTTTAAAGCTGCGGTTGATTAGAAGTTGGCCTGTTAAAGCTACAGTTGATTAGAGGTTGGCCTTTTAAAGCTGCGGTCGATTGGAAGTTGGCCTATTAAAGCTGCGGTTGATTGGAAGTTGGCCGATTAAAGCTGCGGTTGATTAGAAGTTGGCCTTTTAAAGCTGCGGTTGATTAGAAGTTGGCCTTTTAAAGCTGCTGTTGATTAGAAGTTGGCCTGTTAAGCTACAGTTGATTAGATGTTGGCCTTTTAAAGCTGCAGTTGATTAGAAGTTGGCTGTTAAAGCAACAGTTGATTAGAGGTTGGCCTTTTAAAGCTGCAGTTGATTAGAAGTTGGCCTGTTAAAGCTACAGTTGATTAGAGGTTGGACTTTTAAAGCTGAGGTTGATTAGAAGTTGGCCTTTTAAAGCTGCGGTTGATTAGAATTTGGCCTTTTAAAGCAGCGGTTGATTAGAATTTGGCCTTTTAAAGCAGCGGTTGATTAGAATTTGGCCTTTTAAAGCAGCGGTTGATTAGAAGTTGGCCTTTTAAAGCTGCAGTTGATTAGAAGTTGGCCTTATAAAGCTACAGTTGATTAGAGGTTGGCCTTTTAAATCTACAGTTGATTAGAGGCTGACCTTTTAAAGCTGCGGTTGATTAGAAGTTGGCCTTTTAAAGCTGCGGTTTATTAGAAGTTGGCCTTTTAAAGCTGCGGTTGATTAGAAGTTGGCCTTTTAAAGCAGCGGTTGATTAGAATTTGGCCTTTTAAAGCTGCGGTTGATTAGAAGTTGGCCTTTTAAAGTTACGGTTGATTAGAAGTTGGCTTTTTACAGCTACAGTTGATTAGAAGTTGGCCTTTTCAAGCTACAGTTGATTAGAGGTTGGCCTTTTAAAGCTACAGTTGATTAGAGGTTGGCCTTTTAAAGCTGCGGTTGATTAGAAGTTGGCCTTTTAAAGCTGCAGTTGATTAGAAGTTGGCCTTTTAAAGCTGCGGTTGATTAAAAGTTGGCCTTTTCTTATTTAGAATACCTAGATTTGGTAAATTTCATTACGAAATGAGAAAATACTCCAACGATATTTTCAGTCATCTTAGCGGAGTGAAGATTCTAAAAATAAGTGTTCGTGACGACTTGACAAGAAATTCCTGTCATTTTCTTTAGCAACGAGGTTATCATTAAGACTTGACCATATGACCGCAGCTTACTAAAAAAAAAATTATCTCTCTCTCTCTCTCTCTCTCTCTCTCTCTCTCTCTCTCTCTCTCTCTCTCTCTCATTCGTGCAATCCAAATGGAGTCCGTCACTAAGACTCTTGTCTGAGTTAAATATATCTCATATTGCTTAGCTGTTCTGATTAAAGAAAAAAATCCTGATTATGACTGTTCCCGAATTTGGTATTTTTTTTTTTTACAATTTCTTCGGAGGTCGATGGGACTTTTTTTTTTCTTTTTTATTCTTCTTTACTATTAATCTTTGGACGCTATTTCTCTCCTTCAAAGTTGAATTAACGAGTGTAACAAAATAAAATCATAAGAATTTGGGCTCACCTTTTTATCATACTTCAGATGTAAGAGATTTGACGATATGATAATAAGATGTAATTTTATTCGTGTAAGCCACAATACACAAATCATAACAAAATCTTGATAGAGCTTAAGCGTCAACCAGGAGCTTCAGTACTGTAATAACCCACACCTAGATTTCAATCTTCTTCGGGCCCCTTGACATCTGTCAATGCCCAACCAGTCTAATTTAACGCCCTCCTTTCAAACAATTTATTACAATAATATTACAAATGAAGTAAATATTTCATAGTTATAACATATGATACTAAATGAAAACTAGAAAAGCACCCTGATGGAGTGCAGACCTTTGCTATAGCAGCTTATTTCTCGAAACCAGCTTGCCTTTCCCAGAATCAATTTCCGTCAATCTTTTTCTCGACCTCGACCTTTGACCAAGGACTTTCAAAATTGAATCATTTCCACGTCTCAACATAACAATTAATCCCTGAAAGTTTCCCTACTCTGAGTAAAATTGCGGCAAGGAAATTGTTCACAGACAAACAGACAAACAGATAAACAGGGGTGAAAACATAACCTCCCAACTTCGTTGGCGGAGGTAAAAAAAAAAAAAAAAAAAAAAAAAAAAAAGTTTCATAGATCCATGCTTTAGATTTCGCTAGTCGTCTCTATCTTAAGCTTTTAATTCAACACTTCTCCATTCATCATTTCCTACTTCGCGCTTCATAGTCCTCAGCCATGTAGGCCTGGGTCTTCCAACTCTTCTAGTGCCTTGTGGAGCCCAGTTGATCATTTGGTGAACTAATCTCTCTTGGTGAGTGCGAAGCGCATGCCCAAACCATCTCCATATACACCTCATCCTGATCTCATCCATATATGGCACTCAATTAATCTCTCTTATAGAACATTTCTATTATAATAGTGATATTTAACCAATATATTCATTTGCCATTGGGTTTCATTGTGACCCATTGCTGCTCGCCTTAGATTACCAACATCTGTTGTAAGTTTCATGACCTGTATTTACAAATGAAGATAATTGACCTGGTATTTAAACTTCTATAGGTGAGTGAGGGCTTCTCTGTCATGCAGATCTAAGCTGACTTGAGTGATTTCCTTATTTCATGTAGACCTACGGGTAAGCAGAGTTTTTCATTGTTTGTTTTCATATGTCATCGATTCTTTAAATATATGCTTCCTTTCGTAATATATATATATATATATATATATATATATATATATATATATATACATACATACATACACCCACACATATACTGTATATATATACAGTATATATATATATATATATATATATATATATATATACATACATACATACATACACCCACACATATACTGTATATATATACAGTATATATATATATATATATATATATATATATATATATATATATATATATATATATACATACATACATACACCCACACATATACTGTATATATATACAGTATATATACATATATATATATATATATATATATATATATACAGTATGTGTGTATATATATATATATATATATATATATATATATATATATATATATATATATATATATATATATAAGTTAATAGCATTTGTAAATGCCATATAGTTATATTTGAATTCCAAACCTCTATAATAATCCAGTTTAAAGGTCGCTCATGAATTGCAGAAACAATGGATAGAACAACGTCTTAAACACTGACCACCTATGACCAGGAGGGGCCAGGCAATAGCTGCTGATGACTCAGCAAGTAGACCTTTATGCATACCCAAACTCCCCATACCTAACTCACAAGGATGGTGAGGTTACAGACACTAATAGAAATGGTCGAGCTTGAGCGGGGATCGAACTCCCCTCAAATAGATTGCAAGGCAAGGACGTTACCAACAGGCCACCACAACACCTACGAGTAAGCACCAGTAATAAGAAATTAATTCTAACTATTTTGATGAGCAATTTTAAAGAGAGTTTTCATAAACGTCTTAGAAATAACTAAAAAAAATAATTTTATGTTAATTGAGTAATCACAGTATTAAGGATAATTTCAGCCACGTGTACAGTTGTACAGCCAATGAGGGGGCGCAAGCCAGCCTCAACTTGGTGCCGGTCCCAAGCCCGGGTAAATGGGGAGGGTTGGCGGCAGGAAAGGCATCCGGCCATGAAAAATTAGCCAAAACCAATATGGCCAGTGGGGATTGTGAACATCGACCTCACATAAAAGTGGGAAAAGATGCAGACAAAAAAGAATGTACAGTTGGACACACGAGTCCCTGTCAGACCCTTACTTTGCGACGAAAAACCAAACAGAGTAGTAGGAGATGGCAGATGTGGTGGGCGGGGTTAAACGCAGGAACTCGTCGCGCGTTAAGGGTGTGGCGGGGTACACTTCTTCAGAGCAAGGTGTACTAAGAATTTGTGTATCCAACTGTACCAGAAACTCATCGAGGCATTTATAATTCTTTTTACTTTCGTTTTACTCTATATCTATAAGTTGTATCCAAGTCGATGTTATCATAGAAACCAATCAGGAAGGTATTGTTGCTCTTGAGAGTGACAAGAATAGTATAATCCGACTATTGATAAAATAAATATATATTTCAAAAGACTTTATAAAAGATTGACCAATGTAATTAAAATAATATTCAACCATGTAAGTATACAAGTGTATGTATATCAGTGATAAATAGTTATGTAATGTGCATAATTGCTTAAGTAATAAATTTACATTTAAATTACATTAATTAACTTACACATATAAAAATAAATTATAAAAGATATATATTTCATAAGAGGTTATAAAAGATTGGCCAATGTAACTAAAATAATATTCAACCACGTAAACGAGTAACAAATAGTTATGTAATGTGCATAATTGCATATATAATTAATACATTTAAATTACATTAATTAAATTGCACATATAAAAATAACACTATAAGTAACACAAACTAAGGGATAGACTGTAGGTATGCAAGTAATGTGACATATATCGTTATATATTCTTCATAATTATGTATATTTGAAAGAAGAAAGTTAAGCTTTAAATAAGACCTGTCAATATTTGATAGTAAAGAAAATTATGAATAATTAATTATAATAAATACTTTGAACTTAATTTCTAAAAATGGTCAATGTGAAATCTGCTTCCTCTTTCATCCATTCATTACCGCAACTGACGTCACTGAGAGAGAGAGAGAGAGAGAGAGAGAGAGAGAGAGAGAGAGAGAGAGAGAGAGAGAGAGAGAGAGAGAGGAATCCTCTTGAGTAAATAAACTTTAGCAAAGACAAGTTCCAGACAACATATTATGGTTCGTTTCTTGGCGAAATGTACCCATCGATGATGACTTCTTCTGGACTGACTCTCTCTCTCTCTCTCTCTCTCTCTCTCTCTCTCTCTCTCTCTCTCTCTCTCTCTCTCTCTCTCTCCGCACACATATAAGTATATTAATGTATATATATATATATATATATATATATATATATATATATATATATATATATATATTCATAAATAAATATATATAAATATATTATATATATACATATATATATTTATACATAAATCTTTACATACATATCATATATATAAATATATATATATATATATATATATATATATATATATATATATATATACATATATAGTATATACATATATAGTATATATAATATATACTGTATATATATATATATATATACATATATATATATATATATATATATATATATATATATATATATATATATACATATATATATGTATATATATATATATATATATATATATACATATATATATATATATATATATATATATATATATATATATGTATATATATATATATATATATATATATATATATATATATATATATACATATATATACACGGTCGCCATTACACGAGTGCTCTCATTTATTAACTTGAATATCACCGTATATCGTAAATTCAATTCTCAAAATCTATTCTTGACTGTTTTCATCCACACATATTATGAAACACAAGAACTGAATAAATGCTTGTATTCAAACATTTCTCCTTTTTTTTCCGTCAGAAAAGCAGCGAATTTAAAACGCCCGTCAAAACAGACTCCTGTCAGTTAAGAATAGATTTGTTTTTTTCCCGACGGAAAAAAAATGCATTGCGTTGAAGTGTCGGTAATCGAGTCAACTTGTCGAGTGACTAGAACATCTCAATTAGAGAGTCGGTTTCCTCGTATTTCGCTAAGTTGGAATCTCCAGCGTTTCAGCATCAGCTAAATATATCCACGTCTCCCAACAAGAATTGGATACTCGATGATTGAAAAGTCACGTTAATAATGCTTGTAAGGGTAAACGATCTCTCTCTCTCTCTCTCTCTCTCTCTCTCTCTCTCTCTCTCTCTCTCTCTCGCGAAAAATTTTCATGCTAATTTTTTTCACCTATACAGAAAATTATGAGACTAGAAAATTTGTTTTGGAGTCACTGAGGCATTAAACTTTGCTCCCTTTTCCCGGAAAAAAAAGGAAAAATACTAAAACAAAGTTGTACCTGTATCACTGTGAAAGCTCTCTCTGCTTCAACAATTCCCAAGGAAGGTTCTGAAAGCTCCCTATGGTTCAACAATACTCAGTGTGGGTTCTGAAAGCTCCCTTTGGTTCAAAAAGCCCCAGGGAAGGTTTTGAAAATTTTCTTTGGTTCAACAAACGTCAAGGAGGGTTTTGAAAGTTCCCTTTGGATCAACAAGGCTCAAGGAGGGTTCTAAAAGCTCCCTATGGTTCACCAATACTCAGTGTGGGTGCTGAAAGCTCCCTTAGGTTCAAAAAGCCCCAGGGAAGGTTTTGAAAATTTTCTTTGGTTCAACAAGCGTCTGGGAGGGTTTTGAAGCTCCCTTTGGATTAACAAGGCTCAATGAGGGTTCTGAAAGCTCCCTTTCATTAAAAAAAAAAGCCTCAAGGAGGATTTTGAAAGCTCCCTTTGATTAAAAAAGCCCTCAAGGTGGGTTCTCAAAGCTCCCTTTGATTAAAAAAGCCTCAAGGAGGGTTTTGAAAGCTCCCATTGATTAAAAAAAGCCTCAAGGAGGTTTTTGAAAGCTCCCTTTGATTAAAAAAGCCTCAAGGAGGGTTTTGAAAGCTCCCTTTGATTAAAAAAAGCCTCAAGGAGGTTTTTGAAAGCTCCCTTTGATTAAAAAAAGCCTCAAGGAGGGTTTTGAAAGCTCCCTTTGATTAAAAAAGCTTCAAGGTGAGTTCTGAAAGCTCCATTTGATTAAAAAAGCCTCAAGGAGGGTTCTGAGAGCTCCCCTTGATTAAAAAAGCCTCAAGGTGGGTTTTGAAAGCTCCCTTTGACTAAAAAAAGCCTCAAGGTGGGTTCTGAAAGCTCCCTTTGATTAAAAAAGCCCCAAGGTGGGTTCTGAAAGCTCCCTTTGATTAAAAAAAAAAGCCTCAAGGTGGGTTCTGAAAGCTCCCTTTGATTAAAAAAAAGCCTCAAGGTGGGTTCTGAAAGCTCCCTTTGATTAAAAAAAAAAAAGCATCAAGGTGGGTTCTGAAAGCTCCCTTTGATTAAAAAAAGCCTCAAGGAGGGTTCTGAGAGCTCCCTTTGATTAAAAAAGCCTCAAGGTGGGTTTTGAAAGCTCCCTTTGACTAAAAAAAGCCTCAAGGTGGGTTCTGAAAGCTCCCTTTGAATAAAAAAGCCTCAAGGTGGATTTTGAAAGCTCCCTTTGACTAAAAAAAAGCCTCAAGGTGGGTTTTGAAAGCTCCTTTTGACTAAAAAAAGCCTCAAAGTGGGTTCTGAAAGCTTCCTTTGATTAAAAAATCCTGAAGGTGGGTTCAGAAAGCTCCCTTTGATTAAAAAAGCCTCAAGGTGGGTTCTGAAAGCTCCCTTTGATTGAATAAAAGCCTCAAGGTGGGTTCTGAAAGCTTTCTTTGATTAAAAAAAAAAGCCTCAAGGTGGGTTCTGAAAGCTCCCTTTGATTAAAAAAAAACCTCAAGGTGGGTTCTAAAAGCTCCCTTTGATTAAAGAAAAAGCTGCAAGGAGGGTTCTGAAAGCCCCCATTGATTAAAAAAGCCTCAAGGTGGGTTCTAAAAGCTCCCTTTGATTAAAGAAAAAGCTGCAAGGAGGGTTCTGAAAGCTCCCATTGATTAAAAAAGCCTCAAGGTGGGTTTTGAAAGCTCCCTTTGATTAAAAAAAGCCTCAAGGGGGGTTCTGAAAGCTCCCATTGATTAAAAAAGCCTCAAGGAGAGTTTTGAAAGCTCCCTTTGATTAAAAAAAGCCTCAAGGAGGGTTTTGAAAGCTCCCTTTGATTTAAAAAGCCTCAAGGAGGGTTCTGAAAGCTCCCTTTGATTAAAAGAGCCTCAAGGTGGGTTTTAAAAGCTCCCTTTGATTAAAAAAGCCTCAAGGTGGGTTCTGAAAGCTCCCTTTGATTAAAAAAGCCTCAAGGAGGGTTCTGAAAGCTCCCATTGATTAAAAAAGCCTCAAGGTGGGTTCTGAAAGCTCCCTTTGATTAAAAAAGCCTCAAGGTGGGCTCTGAAAGCTCCCTTTGATTAAAAAAAAGCCTCAAGGTGTGTTGTGAAAGCTCCCTTTGATTAAAAAAGCCTCAAGGTGGGTTCTAAAAGCTC
>NC_090741.1:45482353-45492353 GCF_036898095.1 Palaemon carinicauda | reverse complement strand
GGACAATGCCCTAGGAAAGGGACAGTGACCTTGCCCTGTCGAGTAGGACAATGCCCTGGAAAAGGAACAGAGACCTTGCCGTATCGAGTAGGACAATGCCCTGGAAAAGGAACAGAGACCTTGCCGTATCGAGTGGGACAATGCCCTGGAAAAGGAACAGAGACCTTGCCGTATCGAGTGGGACAATGCCCTGGAAAAGGAACAGAGACCTTGCCGTATCGAGTGGGACTATGCCCTGGAAAAGGAACAGAGACCTTGCCCTATCGAGTAGGACAATGCCCTAGGAAAGGGACAGTGACCTTGCCCTGTCGAGTAGGACAATGCCCTGGAAAAGGAACAGAGACCTTGCCGTATCGAGTAGGACAATGCCCTGGAAAAGGAACAGAGACCTTGCCGTATCGAGTGGGACAATGCCCTGGAAAAGGAACAGAGACCTTGCCGTATCGAGTGGGACAATGCCCTGGAAAAGGAACAGAGACCTTGCCGTATCGAGTGGGACTATGCCCTGGAAAAGGAACAGAGACCTTGCCCTATCGAGTAGGACAATGCCCTAGGAAAGGGACAGTGACCTTGCCCTGTCGAGTAGGACAATGCCCTGGAAAAGGAACAGAGACCTTGCCGTATCGAGTAGGACAATGCCCTGGAAAAGGAACAGAGACCTTGCCGTATCGAGTGGGACAATGCCCTGGAAAAGGAACAGAGACCTTGCCGTATCGAGTGGGACTATGCCCTGGAAAAGGAACAGAGACCTTGCCCTATCGAGTAGGACAATGCCCTAGGAAAGGGACAGTGACCTTGCCCTGTCGAGTAGGACAATGCCCTGGAAAAGGAACAGAGACCTTGCCGTATCGAGTAGGACAATGCCCTGGAAAAGGAACAGAGACCTTGCCGTATCGAGTGGGACAATGCCCTGGAAAAGGAACAGAGACCTTGCCGTATCGAGTGGGACTATGCCCTGGAAAAGGAACAGAGACCTTGCCCTATCGAGTAGGACAATGCCCTAGGAAAGGGACAGTGACCTTGCCCTGTCGAGTAGGACAATGCCCTGGAAAAGGAACAGAGACCTTGCCGTATCGAGTAGGACAATGCCCTGGAAAAGGAACAGAGACCTTGCCGTATCGAGTGGGACAATGCCCTGGAAAAGGAACAGAGACCTTGCCGTATCGAGTGGGACAATGCCCTGGAAAAGGAACAGAGACCTTGCCGTATCGAGTGGGACTATGCCCTGGAAAAGGAACAGAGACCTTGCCCTATCGAGTAGGACAATGCCCTAGGAAAGGGACAGTGACCTTGCCCTGTCGAGTAGGACAATGCCCTGGAAAAGGAACAGAGACCTTGCCGTATCGAGTGGGACAATGCCCTGGAAAAGGAACAGAGACCTTGCCGTATCGAGTGGGACAATGCCCTGGAAAAGGAACAGAGACCTTGCCGTATCGAGTGGGACTATGCCCTGGAAAAGGAACAGAGACCTTGCCCTATCGAGTAGGACAATGCCCTAGGAAAGGGACAGTGACCTTGCCCTGTCGAGTAGGACAATGCCCTGGAAATGGAACAGAGACCTTCCCGTATCGAGTAGGACAATGCCCTGGAAAAGGAACAGAGACCTTGCCGTATCGAGTGGGACAATGCCCTGGAAAAGGAACAGAGACCTTGCCGTATCGAGTGGGACAATGCCCTGGAAAAGGAACAGAGACCTTGCCGTATCGAGTGGGACTATGCCCTGGAAAAGGAACAGAGACCTTGCCCTATCGAGTAGGACAATGCCCTAGGAAAGGGACAGTGACCTTGCCCTGTCGAGTAGGACAATGCCCTGGAAAAGGAACAGAGACCTTGCCGTATCGAGTAGGACAATGCCCTGGAAAAGGAACAGAGACCTTGCCGTATCGAGTGGGACAATGCCCTGGAAAAGGAACAGAGACCTTGCCGTATCGAGTGGGACAATGCCCTGGAAAAGGAACAGAGACCTTGCCGTATCGAGTGGGACTATGCCCTGGAAAAGGAACAGAGACCTTGCCCTATCGAGTAGGACAATGCCCTAGGAAAGGGACAGTGACCTTGCCCTGTCGAGTAGGACAATGCCCTGGAAAAGGAACTGAGACCTTGCCGTATCGAGTAGGACAATGCCCTGGAAAAGGAACAGAGACCTTGCCGTATCGAGTGGGACAATGCCCTGGAAAAGGAACAGAGACCTTGCCGTATCGAGTGGGACAATGCCCTGGAAAAGGAACAGAGACCTTGCCGTATCGAGTGGGACTATGCCCTGGAAAAGGAACAGAGACCTTGCCCTATCGAGTAGGACAATGCCCTAGGAAAGGGACAGTGACCTTGCCCTGTCGAGTAGGACAATGCCCTGGAAAAGGAACAGAGACCTTGCCGTATCGAGTAGGACAATGCCCTGGAAAAGGAACAGAGACCTTGCCGTATCGAGTGGGACAATGCCCTGGAAAAGGAACAGAGACCTTGCCGTATCGAGTGGGACTATGCCCTGGAAAAGGAACAGAGACCTTGCCCTATCGAGTAGGACAATGCCCTAGGAAAGGGACAGTGACCTTGCCCTGTCGAGTAGGACAATGCCCTGGAAAAGGAACAGAGACCTTGCCGTATCGAGTAGGACAATGCCCTGGAAAAGGAACAGAGACCTTGCCGTATCGAGTGGGACAATGCCCTGGAAAAGGAACAGAGACCTTGCCGTATCGAGTGGGACTATGCCCTGGAAAAGGAACAGAGACCTTGCCCTATCGAGTAGGACAATGCCCTAGGAAAGGGACAGTGACCTTGCCCTGTCGAGTAGGACAATGCCCTGGAAAAGGAACAGAGACCTTGCCGTATCGAGTAGGACAATGCCCTGGAAAAGGAACAGAGACCTTGCCGTATCGAGTGGGACAATGCCCTGGAAAAGGAACAGAGACCTTGCCGTATCGAGTGGGACAATGCCCTGGAAAAGGAACAGAGACCTTGCCGTATCGAGTGGGACTATGCCCTGGAAAAGGAACAGAGACCTTGCCCTATCGAGTAGGACAATGCCCTAAGAAAGGGACAGTGACCTTGCCCTGTCGAGTAGGACAATGCCCTGGAAAAGGAACAGAGACCTTGCCGTATCGAGTAGGACAATGCCCTGGAAAAGGAACAGAGACCTTGCCGTATCGAGTGGGACAATGCCCTGGAAAAGGAACAGAGACCTTGCCGTATCGAGTGGGACTATGCCCTGGAAAAGGAACAGAGACCTTGCCCTATCGAGTAGGACAATGCCCTAGGAAAGGGACAGTGACCTTGCCCTGTCGAGTAGGACAATGCCCTGGAAAAGGAACAGAGACCTTGCCGTATCGAGTAGGACAATGCCCTGGAAAAGGAACAGAGACCTTGCCGTATCGAGTGGGACAATGCCCTGGAAAAGGAACAGAGACCTTGCCGTATCGAGTGGGACTATGCCCTGGAAAAGGAACAGAGACCTTGCCCTATCGAGTAGGACAATGCCCTAGGAAAGGGACAGTGACCTTGCCCTGTCGAGTAGGACAATGCCCTGGAAAAGGAACAGAGACCTTGCCGTATCGAGTAGGACAATGCCCTGGAAAAGGAACAGAGACCTTGCCGTATCGAGTGGGACAATGCCCTGGAAAAGGAACGGAGACCTTGCCGTATCGAGTGGGACAATGCCCTGGAAAAGGAACAGAGACCTTGCCGTATCGAGTAGGACAATGCCCTGGAAAAGGAACGGAGACCTTGCCGTATCGAGTGGGACAATGCCCTGGAAAAGGAACAGAGACCTTGCCGTATCGAGTAGGACAATGCCCTGGAAAAGGAACAGAGACCTTGCCGTATCGAGTGGGACAATGCCCTGGAAAAGGAACAGAGACCTTGCCGTATCGAGTGGGACAATGCCCTGGAAAAGGAACAGAGACCTTGCCGTATCGAGTAGGACAATGCCCTGGAAAAGGAACAGAGACCTTGCCGTATCGAGTGGGACAATGCCCTGGAAAAGGAACAGAGACCTTGCCGTATCGAGTGGGACAATGCCCTGGAAAAGGAACAGAGACCTTGCCGTATCGAGTAGGAAAATGCCCTGGAAAAGGAACAGAGACCTTGCCGTATCGAGTGGGACAATGCCCTGGAAAAGGAACAGAGACCTTGCCGTATCGAGTGGGACAATGCCCTGGAAAAGGAACAGAGACCTTGCCGTATCGAGTGGGACAATGCCCTGGAAAAGGAACAGAGACCTTGCCGTATCGAGTGGGACAATGCCCTGGAAAAGGAACAGAGACCTTGCCGTATCGAGTGGGACAATGCCCTGGAAAAGGAACAGAGACCTTGCCGTATCGAGTGGGACAATGCCCTGGAAAAGGAACAGAGACCTTGCCGTATCGAGTGGGACAATGCCCTGGAAAAGGAACAGAGACCTTGCCGTATCGAGTGGGACAATGCCCTGGAAAAGGAACAGAGACCTTGCCGTATCGAGTGGGACAATGCCCTGGAAAAGGAACAGAGACCTTGCCGTATCGAGTGGGACAATGCCCTGGAAAAGGAACAGAGACCTTGCCGTATCGAGTGGGACAATGCCCTGGAAAAGGAACAGAGACCTTGCCGTATCGAGTGGGACAATGCCCTGGAAAAGGAACAGAGACCTTGCCGTATCGAGTGGGACAATGCCCTGGAAAAGGAACAGAGACCTTGCCGTATCGAGTGGGACAATGCCCTGGAAAAGGAACAGAGACCTTGCCGTATCGAGTGGGACAATGCCCTGGAAAAGGAACAGAGACCTTGCCGTATCGAGTAGGTCAATGCCCTGGAAAAGGAACAGAGACCTTGCCGTATCGAGTGGGACAATGCCCTGGAAAAGGAACAGAGACCTTGCCGTATCGAGTAGGACAATGCCCTGGAAAAGGAACAGAGACCTTGCCGTATCGAGTGGGACAATGCCCTGGAAAAGGAACAGAGACCTTGCCCTATCGAGTAGGACAATGCCCTGGAAAAGGAACAGAGACCTTGCCCTATCGAGTGGGACAATGCCCTGGAAAAGGAACAGAGACCTTGCCGTATCGAGTAGGACAATGCCCTGGAAAAGGAACAGAGACCTTGCCGTATCGAGTGGGACAATGCCCTGGAAAAGGAACAGAGACCTTGCCCTGTCGAGTAGGACAATGCCCTGGAAAAGGAACAGAGACCTTGCCGTATCGAGTAGGACAATGCCCTGGAAAAGGAACAGAGACCTTGCCGTATCAAGTAGGACAATGCCCTGGAAAAGGAACAGAGACCTTGCCGTATCGAGTGGGACAATGCCCTGGAAAAGGAACAGAGACCTTGCCGTATCGAGTGGGACAATGCCCTGGAAAAGGAACAGAGACCTTGCCGTATCGAGTAGGACAATGCCCTGGAAAAGGAACAGAGACCTTGCCGTATCGAGTGGGACAATGCCCTGGAAAAGGAACAGAGACCTTGCCGTATCGAGTGGGACAATGCCCTGGAAAAGGAACAGAGACCTTGCCGTATCGAGTAGGACAATGCCCTGGAAAAGGAACAGAGACCTTGCCGTATCGAGTGGGACAATGCCCTGGAAAAGGAACAGAGACCTTGCCCTATCGAGTAGGACAATGCCCTAGGAAAGGGACAGTGACCTTGCCCTGTCGAGTAGGACAATGCCCTGGAAAAGGAACAGAGACCTTGCCCTGTCGAGTAGGACAATGCCCTGGGAAAGGGACAGTGACCTTGCCCTGTCGAGTAGGACAATGCCCTGGAAAAGGAACAGAGACCTTGCCCTATCGAGTGGGACAATGCCCTGGAAAAGGAACAGAGACCTTGCCCTATCGAGTAGGACAATGCCCTAGGAAAGGGACAGTGACCTTGCCCTGTCGAGTAGGACAATGCCCTGGAAAAGGAACAGAGACCTTGCCGTATAGAGTGGGACTATGCCCTGGAAAAGGAACAGAGACCTTGCCGTATCGAGTGGGACAATGCCCTGGAAAAGGAACAGAGACCTTGCCGTATCGAGTGGGACTATGCCCTGGAAAAGGAACAGAGACCTTGCCGTATCGAGTGGGACAATGCCCTGGAAAAGGAACAGAGACCTTGCCGTATCGAGTGGGACTATGCCCTGGAAAAGGAACAGAGACCTTGCCGTATCGAGTGGGACAATGCCCTGGAAAAGGAACAGAGACCTTGCCGTATCGAGTGGGACAATGCCCTGGAAAAGGAACAGAGACCTTGCCGTATCGAGTGGGACAATGCCCTGGAAAAGGAACAGAGACCTTGCCGTATCGAGTGGGACTATGCCCTGGAAAAGGAACAGAGACCTTGCCGTATCGAGTGGGACAATGCCCTGGAAAAGGAACAGAGACCTTGCCGTATCGAGTGGGACAATGCCCTGGAAAAGGAACAGAGACCTTGCCGTATCGAGTGGGACTATGCCCTGGAAAAGGAACAGAGACCTTGCCGTATCGAGTGGGACTATGCCCTGGAAAAGGAACAGAGACCTTGCCGTATCGAGTGGGACAATGCCCTGGAAAAGGAACAGAGACCTTGCCGTATCGAGTGGGACAATGCCCTGGAAAAGGAACAGAGACCTTGCCGTATCGAGTGGGACAATGCCCTGGAAAAGGAACAGAGACCTTGCCGTATCGAGTGGGACAATGCCCTGGAAAAGGAACAGAGACCTTGCCGTATCGAGTAGGACAATGCCCTGGAAAAGGAACAGAGACCTTGCCGTATCGAGTGGGACAATGCCCTGGAAAAGGAACAGAGACCTTGCCCTATCGAGTAGGACAATGCCCTAGGAAAGGGACAGTGACCTTGCCCTGTCGAGTAGGACAATGCCCTGGAAAAGGAACAGAGACCTTGCCCTGTCGAGTAGGACAATGCCCTGGAAAAGGAACAGAGACCTTGCCCTATCGAGTGGGACAATGCCCTGGAAAAGGAACAGAGACCTTGCCCTATCGAGTAGGACAATGCCCTAGGAAAGGGACAGTGACCTTGCCCTGTCGAGTAGGACAATGCCCTGGAAAAGGAACAGAGACCTTGCCGTATCGAGTGGGACTATGCCCTGGAAAAGGAACAGAGACCTTGCCCTATCGAGTAGGACAATGCCCTAGGAAAGGGACAGTGACCTTGCCCTGTCGAGTAGGACAATGCCCTGGAAAAGGAACAGAGACCTTGCCGTATCGAGTAGGACAATGCCCTGGAAAAGGAACAGAGACCTTGCCGTATCGAGTGGGACAATGCCCTGGAAAAGGAACAGAGACCTTGCCGTATCGAGTAGGAAAATGCCCTGGAAAAGGAACAGAGACCTTGCCGTATCGAGTGGGACAATGCCCTGGAAAAGGAACAGAGACCTTGCCGTATCGAGTAGGACAATGCCCTGGAAAAGGAACAGAGACCTTGCCGTATCGAGTAGGACAATGCCCTGGAAAAGGAACAGAGACCTTGCCGTATCGAGTGGGACAATGCCCTGGAAAAGGAACAGAGACCTTGCCCTGTCGAGTAGGACAATGCCCTGGAAAAGGAACAGAGACCTTGCCCTGTCGAGTGGGACAATGCCCTGGAAAAGGAACAGAGACCTTGCCCTATCGAGTGGGACAATGCCCTGGAAAAGGAACAGAGACCTTGCCCTATCGAGTGGGACAATGCCCTGGAAAAGGAACAGAGACCTTGCCCTATCGAGTAGGACAATGCCCTAGGAAAGGGACAGTGACCTTGCCCTGTCGAGTAGGACAATGCCCTGGAAAAGGAACAGAGACCTTGCCCTATCGAGTGGGACAATGCCCTGGAAAAGGAACAGAGACCTTGCCCTGTCGGGTAGGACAATGCCCTAGGAAAGGGACAGTGACCTTGCCCTGTCGAGTAGGACAATGCCCTGGAAAAGGAACAGAGACCTTGCCCTATCGAGTAGGACAATGCCCTGGAAAAGGAACAGAGACCTTGCCCTATCGAGTAGGACAATGCCCTGGAAAAGGAACAGAGACCTTGCCCTGTCGAGTAGGACAATGCCCTGGAAAAGGAACAGAGACCTTGCCCTATCGAGTAGGACAATGCCCTGGAAAAGGGACAGAGACCTTGCCCTGTCGAGTAGGACAATGCCCTGGAAAAGGAACAGAGACCTTGCCCTGTCGAGTAGGACAATGCCCTGGAAAAGGAACAGAGACCTTGCCCTGTCGAGTAGGACAATGCCCTGGAAAAGGAACAGAGACCTTGCCGTATCGAGTAGGACAATGCCCTGGAAAAGGAACAGAGACCTTGCCCTATCGAGTAGGACAATGCCCTGGAAAAGGGACAGAGACCTTGCCCTGTCGAGTAGGACAATGCCCTGGAAAAGGAACAGAGACCTTGCCCTGTCGAGTAGGACAATGCCCTGGAAAAGGAACAGAGACCTTGCCCTGTCGAGTAGGACAATGCCCTGGAAAAGGAACAGAGACCTTGCCGTATCGAGTAGGACAATGCCCTGGAAAAGGGACAGAGACCTTGCCCTGTCGAGTAGGACAATGCCCTGGAAAAGGGACAGAGACCTTGCCCTGTCGAGTAGGACAATGCCCTGGAAAAGGAACAGAGACCTTGCCCTGTCGAGTAGGACAATGCCCTGGAAAAGGAACAGAGACCTTGCCCTGTCGAGTAGGACAATGCCCTGGAAAAGGAACAGAGACCTTGCCCTGTCGAGTGGGACAATGCCCTGGAAAAGGAACAGAGACCTTGCCCTATCGAGTGGGACAATGCCCTGGAAAAGGAACAGAGACCTTGCCCTATCGAGTGGGACAATGCCCTGGAAAAGGAACAGAGACCTTGCCCTATCGAGTAGGACAATGCCCTGGAAAAGGAACAGAGACCTTGCCCTATCGAGTAGGACAATGCCCTAGGAAAGGGACAGTGACCTTGCCCTGTCGAGTAGGACAATGCCCTGGAAAAGGAACAGAGACCTTGCCCTATCGAGTGGGACAATGCCCTGGAAAAGGAACAGAGAGCTTGCCCTATCGAGTAGGACAATGCCCTAGGAAAGGGACAGTGACCTTGCCCTGTCGAGTAGGACAATGCCCTGGAAAAGGAACAGAGACCTTGCCCTATCGAGTGGGACAATGCCCTGGAAAAGGAACAGAGACCTTGCCCTATCGAGTAGGACAATGCCCTGGAAAAGGAACAGAGACCTTGCCCTATCGAGTGGGACAATGCCCTGGAAAAGGAACAGAGACCTTGCCGTATCGAGTGGGACAATGCCCTGGAAAAGGAACAGAGACCTTGCCCTATCGAGTAGGACAATGCCCTAGGAAAGGGACAGTGACCTTGCCCTGTCGAGTAGGACAATGCCCTGGAAAAGGAACAGAGACCTTGCCCTATCGAGTGGGACAATGCCCTGGAAAAGGAACAGAGACCTTGCCCTATCGAGTAGGACAATGCCCTAGGAAAGGGACAGTGACCTTGCCCTGTCGAGTAGGACAATGCCCTGGAAAAGGAACAGAGACCTTGCCCTGTTGAGTAGGACAATGCCCTGGAAAAGGAACAGAGACCTTGCCCTGTCGAGTAGGACAATGCCCTGGAAAAGGGACAGAGACCTTGCCCTGTCGAGTAGGACAATGCCCTGGAAAAGGGACAGAGACCTTGCCCTGTCGAGTAGGACAATGCCCTGGAAAAGGGACAGAGACCTTGCCCTGTCGAGTAGGACAATGCCCTGGAAAAGGGACAGAGACCTTGCCCTGTCGAGTAGGACAATGCCCTGGAAAAGGGACAGAGACCTTGCCCTGTCGAGTAGGACAATGCCCTGGAAAAGGGACAGAGACCTTGCCCTGTCGAGTAGGACAATGCCCTGGAAAAGGAACAGAGACCTTGCCCTGTCGAGTAGGACAATGCCCTGGAAAAGGAACAGAGACCTTGCCCTATCGAGTAGGACAATGCCCTGGGAAAGGGACAGTGACCTTGCCCTGTCGAGTAGGACAATGCCCTGGAAAAGGAACAGAGACCTTGCCGTATCGAGTGGGACAATGCCCTGGAGAAGGAACAGAGACCTTGCCCTGTCGAGTAGGACAATGCC
>NC_090741.1:45472353-45477353 GCF_036898095.1 Palaemon carinicauda | reverse complement strand
CTGCTGCTATATATCTTCATTAGCCCGGAGCTCTCTGTGAGAGAGAGAGAGAGAGAGAGAGAGAGAGAGAGGAGAGAGAGAGAGAGAGAGAGAGAGAGACTAATAAGCAGGTAAATAGGAAAATATAGGTAGAGAAAGATATAGAAAGCAAAACATACTGGGAAAAAGGCAGGTTCACAAGAATCAAGATGAGAAAGACAGTGGGTGTGTTTATATGAACAGACAGAGAAGCATACAGGAGGTAGATATCCAAGTCGAAACAGGGAATTATACAGACAGAGTGGGATGAAGGAAGGCACTAATAGATACCCCAGACAGAAAAGGAACGGACCGAGAGAGAGAGAGAGAGAGAGAGAGAGAGAGAGAGAGAGAGAGAGAGAGAGAGAGAGAGAGAGAGAGAGAGAGAGAGAGTATTTAGTTGGTACTGGTAATGTTATTTCTACATAAACCTACAGAGTTTTGAACGTATTATTAACGCCTTTGCCCGAGGATGAAAAGCTTAACTTTTGGGGAAAATCTACTCAACTGTTGCTACGGAAACTATCTTGACCATTATATCAAGAAAGATGATTTCCCTGTGGTTTAAATGCTTTATCATTAATATATCATAAACATACATTTATGATCTATTTTCATTCTTTACGCCAATAGTGATGCCACTGTAATCTTTGTTGGGGGAACAGACTATTCATTAACTACTTAACATGTTTTTAAGTCGGTATTAACTTAGCAAAAGTTACCGCGAATGTCAAAAATGTCATTTAACTTTACTAAATGTCGGAGACATTCAATCTTGGTCAGCTAAGTCATTGTTCATTGTAAGTACAGAAGAACTCACTAATTCGTAACAGAAAATAACTTCACACAAATTCTTTTATTGTCAGGACTATAATCCATTTCTTTTAGCGATGCATATTTGCACCGACTCGCGGCGGTGCCCTTTTAGCTCGGAAAAGTTTCCTGATCGCTGATTCGTTAGAATTATCTTGTCCAACAAATCAGCGATCCGGAAACTTTTCCGAGCTAAAAGGGCGACTCGCAGCGGTGCCCTTTTAGCTCGGAAAAGTTTCCTGATTGCTGATTGGTTAGAATTATCTTGTCCAACCAATCAGCGATCCGGAAACTTTTCCGAGCTAAAAGGGCACCGCTGCGAGTCGGTGCAAATATGCATCGCTAAAAGAAATGGACTAAAGTGTCTCCGATGCAATCACGCCAACATGCTTCTGAATATAATCACTCTCTAATTCCAGATTCGGTAATTCTCATCATGACAAGAAACAGCGCCATCGCTCCACCGAGGGGGGGGGGGGGGTGTCATATAATGAAGACTCAAAGGAACCTTCGCCCAGATACGATATCTTACGACCGAAGAACTGCTCAGAGTACAAAGGTTCTTTTAAATAAACCCATTGAAAATTGACTTCATACGTCGACTTGAAATTAGCAACTGTCTTGGGTCAGAGTTCTCTAGCTTGAGGATATACTCGGGCACACTATTCTTTCTAATTTATCTTCCTCATGCTTCGTTAAAGTTTTTCTAGTTTATATAGGAAATATTTATTTTAATGTTGTTACTGTTCTTAAAATATTTTATTTTTCCTTTTTTTCTTTTCCTCACTGGGTTATTTTCCCTGTTGGAACCCTTGGGCTTATAGCATCCTGCTTTCAACTAGAGTTGTAGCTTAGAAAGTAGTAATAATAATAATAATAATAATAATAATAATAATAATAATAATAATAATAATAATAATAACGCAGCGTAAAGCAGTGCGTCAAAAAATTCAAAGGTTCCGTCTGAGATTACAAAGGACAATTTGAAACGGCTTATCTGATAAACCTTACTTGGTCGGGGAATCCGTCAAGACCTGCGTCAGTCTTGACAACACTCCAATGTACTTCACAATCGCTCTTAAAGAAACGGGTTCCAGTGTGACTGAAACGCCAGGACTCAATTGATTGCTTCAACTCTTCATAAAACCTGCGTAGAAGAATGTTGGTAGCAAGACCTACAGATACCAAGGCTATATTTAGACCTTGATTTTCTCCCCGAATGTTCATCTAGGATGTTTAAAGGCTTAAAGGCTACTCATGATGGACAGGGGCAAGGGACAGTGATATTCCCCTACCAACCAAGACAATGTCCTAGAGACGGACCATATATACATATGATCAGCGCCCATGGCCCCTATCCACCCAAGCTAGGACCAAGGAGGGCCAGGCAATGGCTGCTGATAACTCGAGGATAGAGCTATAGACTACTCCAAATCTACCATCCTTAGCTCACAAGGATGGTGAGGTTGCAGCGATCAAAGAAACTATCGAGTTTAATTGGGACTCAAACCCCAGTCTCGCGTTCACCAGTCGTGGACGTTACCACATTGGCCATCACGAGAAGAAAACCTGGTAGAATACACTGCATTAGAGTGCAGAGGCAACGTCAATTTAAAACCAATTCAGTTCAGTAAAGATTGTCCTGCCTTATGCAAGACACGGGCTCTTGCTTTGGCATCCCGTAAGCGAATTTAATTGGAATTTACTTTAATTAACTTTGAAAGAGGGAGTTTCATAATGTTAAAAAGGTTCAGTTAACTTACGGTAATACAAGTGAGATTAAAATTATACAATGAGTGTGATATATTACTTTAAAGACTAATTGATTATAAACTACGTTAAATTTAGATAGCAAATTTCAAACCAATTCCAGGCCTCATTTAAACGAACAACATTCAAATTATTGCATCAAATAAAAAAACCAGCCCCATTAGACTGAATAATCGGTCAAACACAGCGATTAGTTGAAAGTTACCCGTCAAGCAAGAGACATTGATTTGGTCGTCTCTATAAACCTGCAAGCAAGAGACATAGATTGGGTCGTCCCTATAACCCTGCAAGCAAGAGACCTAGATTGGGACGTCTCTATAAACCCGCAAGCAAGAGACATAGATTGGGTCGTCCCTATAACCCTGCAAGCAAGAGACCTAGATTGGGACGTCTCTATAAACCCGCAAGCAAGAGACATAGATTGGGTCGTCCCTATAACCCTGCAAGCAAGAGACCTAGATTGGGACGTCTCTATAAACCCGCAAGCAAGAGACATAGATTGGGTCGTCCCTATAACCCTGCAAGCAAGAGACCTAGATTGGGACGTCTCTATAAACCCGCAAGCAAGAGACATAGATTGGGTCGTCCCTATAACCCTGCAAGCAAGAGACCTAGATTGGGACGTCTCTATAAACCCGCAAGCAAGAGACATAGATTGGGTCGTCCCTATAACCCTGCAAGCAAGAGACCTAGATTGGGTCGTCTCTATAAACCTGCAAGCAAGAGACCTAGATTGGGTCGTCTCTATAAACCTGCAAGCAAGAGACATCTTGCTAGATTGGGTCGTCTCTATAAACCTGCAAGCAAGAGACATCTTGCTAGATTGGGTCGTCTCTATAAACCTGCAAGCAAGAGACCTAGATTGGGTCGTCTCTATAAACCTACAAGCAAGAGACACGGATTGGGTCGTCTCTATAAACCTCCGAGCAAGAGACATAGATTGGGTCGTCTCTATAAACCTGCAAGCAAGAGACATAGATTGGGTCGTCTCTATAAACCTGCAAGCAAGAGACATAGATTGGGTCGTCTCTATAACCCTGCAAGCAAGAGACATAGATTGGGTCGTCTCTATAAACCTGCAAGCAAGAGACATAGATTGGGTCGTCTCTATAACCCTGCAAGCAAGAGACATAGATTGGGTCGTCTCTATAAACCGTCAAGCAAGAGACATAGATTGGGTCGTCTCTATAACCCTGCAAGCAAGAGACATAGATTGGGTCGTCTCTATAAATCCGCAAGCAAGAGACATAGATTGGGTCGTCTCTATAAACCTGTGTGGTTAGGACAGGAATCTCATCATGAAAATCAATGTCAAACTTGTCGGAGGAGATTTACCTCAATTCCAAACATGTTCCGAACGTGTCCTGGAAGTGACAACTCGAAAGATTCCATCAACTCTTCATCAACAATCTTTTTTTTTTCCAACGAAGAGAGCTATAAAAAGACGTACCTGTTTTGAAGCGTGACTAGAAAGGCAAAACCACAGAAAAAAAAAATGCGTTAAATCTTCATACTGGCAACTTGGATTCGGTTATGAACGTGACTTGAATGACTACGTTGCTCAAATGTAACTGGAATCTTCCCACAAAATCTTCCCAGAAATGATCTTGGCACGAAAAGAAATCATCTAAGGAAATGATCTTCAAACGAAATTAACTCTTCCCACGAAATGATCTTCGCACGAAATTAACTCTTCCCCCGAAATCTTCTCACAATCTCTTCCTACAAAATGAAATCTTCCTGCAAAATCTTCCCACGAAATGAAGATTTCAACTCGCATCCGAAATATCAGTGAAAACAGAAAATCATGATAACAAAGATAACCGAATGATGAGTGACTTATATTAACGAGAAAATCGTTGAATGGGAAAATAGAGGCAAGATGAGAGTTCCGAAGGTGAATATGATCAACCACTGAATTGCGTCTCTAAGACTATCATGAAGCCAATCGCTGGAGCCGAGGAGGCCACTCAACGTTGAGGTGCAACCAGGGAGTAAACTCTGCAGTTGTCCAACGAAGGAAGGAATTAAAGAGAGATTGGACAGCAAGAAGGAAGAAAGAAAGCAGGAACGAAGGTACAGTAGATGGATAATAAGTGGGTGTAGCTAGGGATCGAAGAGAAGTTCCAAAACCCTTTTATTAATGCCTCTTGGATAGTGCCTTAGCCTCTGTACCATGGTCTTTCACTGTCTTGGATTAGAGTTCTCTTGCTAGAGGGTACACTCTGGCACACTATTCGATCTTATTTCTCTTTCACTTGTTTTTTCTTTTTAAGTTTTTATAGATTATATATGAAATATTTATTTTAGTGTTGTTACTGTTTTTAAAACATTTTAATTGTTAATTACTTTCTTGTAGTTTCCTTATTTCCTTTCCTCACTGAGCTATTTTCCCTGTT
>NC_090741.1:45467353-45469853 GCF_036898095.1 Palaemon carinicauda | reverse complement strand
GAAGCAGCTCGAACATCCTTATGGCAATCTGTAGACACTCCAAAATCAAACCATTGTTCTCTAGTCTTTGGTAGTGCCATAACCTCTGTACCAGGGTCTTCCCCTGTCTTGGGGTAGAGTTCTTTTACTTACACTCGGGCATACTATTCCATCTTATTTCTCTTCCTCTTGTTTTGTTAAGGTTTTTATAGGTTATATAGGAGATATTTATTTTAATGTTACTGTTCTTAAACTATTTCATTTTCCTTGTTTCCTTTCCTTACTGGGCTATTTTCCCTGTTGGAGCCCCTACGCTTATAACATCCTGCTTTTCCAACTAGGGTTGTAGCTTAGCAATTAATAATAATAATAATAATAATAATAATAATAATAATAATAATAATAACAGTAATAAGAATAAAAATAATAAGAATAAAAATAATAATAATAATAATAATAATAATAATAACAGTAATAAGAATAAAAATAATAATTATAATAATAACAATAATAATAATACTGATAATAATAATAATAATAATAATAATAATAATAATAATAATAATAATAATACGGCAGCCATCATAATCCTACACACTGACTTTTGTCAATTAGAATGGCTCCTGCTACTGGTGTTATTCTTTCTTAAAAGAAAAAGTGTAATATAAGTATACATACACATATATATATATATATATATATATATATATATATATATATATATATATATATATATATATATATATATAGTGTATATACAATGGTACCCGGATTTCGATATCAATTCTTTCTCAAAGTTAACTCGCTAACTAAAATATTCGTAAACTAAAAAAAAAAAATCATCTAGAAAATATAGAAATTCACTCGACACATTTCAAACGTCCATGAATGAAAATATTTATTAATTTTTACGTTTTTTGTGTTGGAATTTAATGAAAAAAAAACTATAACCTCTAACATGAAATATTAATGCAAATTAACTCACAATAAAAAAAATGACAAATTACCTCGCGCTTTATGTTGGAGGAGGAGGAGGAGGAGGAGGAGGATACAGCTTGGAGGAGGAGGAGGAGGAGGAGGAGGAGGAGGAGGAGGAGGAGGGGGATACAGCTTGGAGGAGGAGGAGGAGGAGGAGGAGGAGGATACAGCTTGGAGGAGGAGGAGGATACAGCTTGGAAGAGGAGGAGGATACAGCTTGGAGGAGGAGGAGGAGGAGGTGGAGGAAGAGGATACAGCTTGGAGGAGGAGGAGGAGGATACAGCTTGGAGGAGGAGGAGGAGGAGGATACAGCTTGGAGGAGGAGGAGGAGGATACAGCTTGGAGGAGGAGGAGGAGGAGGATACAGCTTGGAGGAGGAGGAGGATACAGCTTGGAGGAGGAGGAGGATACAGCTTGGAGGAGGAGGAGGAGGATACAGCTTGGAGGAGGAGGAGGAGGAGGAGGATACAGCTTGGAGGAGGAGGAGGAGGATACAGCTTGGAGGAGGAGGAGGAGGAGGAGGAGGATACAGTTTGGAGGAGGAGGAGGAGGATACAGTTTGGAGGAGGAGGAGGAGGATACAGCTTAGAGGAGGAGGAGGAGGAGGAGGAGGATACAGCTTGGAGGAGGAGGAGGAGGATACAGCTTAGAGGAGGAGGAGGAGGAGGAGGAGGATACAGCTTGGAGGAGGAGGAGAAGGATACAGCTTGGAGGAGGAGGAGGAGGAGGAGGATACAGCTTGGAGGAGGAGGAGGAGGATACAGCTTGGAGGAGGAGGAGGAGGAGGAGGAGGAGGAGGAAGAGGAGGATACAGTTTGGAGGAGGAGGAGGAGGATACAGCTTAGAGGAGGAGGAGGAGGAGGAGGAGGAGGAGGAGGATACAGTTTGGAGGAGGAAGAGGAGGAGGAGGAGGAAGAGGATACAGCTTGGAGGACGAGGAGGAGGAGGAGGATACAGTTTGGAGGAGGAAGAGGAGGAGGAGGAGGAAGAGGATACAGCTTGGAGGAGGAGGAGGAGGAGGAGGATACAGCTTGGAGGAGGAGGAGGAGGAGGAGGATACAGCTTGTTGGGAGAATCTCCCTCCATGAGAACATTGTCAGGAATTCCCTCTGTTGAATGACGTTAACTCCCACTAACTGAATCACTTGATTTTAACTTTCTTGGCTCTTTGGACAAGGAATCTACCTTTGCCTAAAACATCGTGGAAATGAGACAAAGCATTGTCAGTACATAGAGTCACAGCTCACTCTACCGAAGCCTCACCTGGTGTTGTTGGTCAATATTAGAGCCAGCTAAGTGACATTATAAGGATAGTCAAACCATGTCTCTATCATCAGAAATTTGCACAAGGAAAATGTCTTATTCTATCAATAAAGTCACCTTTCAAACTTATTTGTAATGCCCAGCCGATGACCTCTCACACTTCCGGTATCAGTAGTTCACGGCACTTTCAATTCCAACACTAGCAAGCTCTGTAACTCTCTCCGTGCTTCCGTTTTCCCCGCTCCTTACGAGGCAATATAACGCTTCTTTCGAGTACAGA
>NC_090741.1:45439853-45464853 GCF_036898095.1 Palaemon carinicauda | reverse complement strand
GTTTCGAGCCATACCTCCAAAGAAAACATTGCAAAACTAAAACGTACAGCCTCTTGCATTAAAAAAAAAATCAATGAAATATTAAACCTATCAAAAAATAAAGATTCATATCTGGACCAAAACCTTGGTCATTTGCAATGCCGTTAAGACAAAATATTTAGCATCAGTAAAAAGTTCAAATCTTTTAGACACATAATTATTGATACTTGGTTCTGAAAACAATGTGTACTCTAAACATGGCATGATTAATCGCAAGATTTATAAAAGAAATGTAGTAAAGTAATGCAGTCATACCCTTACAATTTGCATCAAGTTAGGTTTAAACGAATGTTTAAGTTCACTAGAATGGCCTAGCACATGATTGATGGCATGATTGACAACTAAATAGATGAACAACAATGTTGACAAAAAGCGCAGTATTGTTGACCCTTATTAGGCCTACATACATTATAAGGACACAAACAAGTAAATAATATTAATGAAATCAATCAATAATGTTAAAACTAACATGCAAAGAACCAAGAGTAATAATGATTGTAATACTAAAACATCATGCAAAAGAAGAGTGGTAACACTTACGTTCAGCCGCGAAGTGCAGAGCTGGTAGAGGTTTGCAACCACTTCCGGTGTACCAGTCAGAGACTCTCAGACAGAGAGGCCTTCTTCTTCTGGGCAATATATTTCGCCCTATCCTTACCAACAGAGCAAATTTTGTAGGCTACACCTGAATGCCTCACAGTGAACACTGTCTTCACTAAGCGTTGGTTTTTCTTCTTTGTATACTTTCTTCAATCAGAGTCCTCGCTCATACATTTGTAAACTTTATTTTATCAGAATCCTCGCTAATACATTTATATACTTTCTTCTATCAGACTCCTCGTTAATACAGCCACAAATATATGTATTTTGCTGTAAGATCACCAAGGACCCAATATGCATCAAGAATATGTTTCCCTCTCTCGATAGTGACACCCTCAAAGCAGCCGTCTCTAAACTTAGGCCCATGTTTCATTAAGAACAGCAATTCCATTTTCTAAGCCTAATTTACCTAAGTTAACCCAGAATTTCTAGTTTTCTTCGCTACATTCTTATCCTAGCTCTCAACATACGCTTAACTGATCTACCATTTTTTCAATGAAATTTTTGGGTCGCTTAGGGATCTTATTATACCAACACTAAGCCTTGGGGTCGTATTAGCCCAACACTATCCCTATTATCATTATTATATTATTACTAGCTAAGCTAGCTTAATTGTGAGTTTCATACAACACCACAGTATCCTCAAACCGTAAATAATGCTATTAATAACATAAACCTTTACGAGAAAAAAAAAATAGCAAACCCTTTCTATACGGGCTAACATCATAAGCCTATGATGTAAGTCCTAATAGAAAGGGATACGAGACAAATGTGTGTGTGTGTGTGTGTACAACACTGATTGATTTACCATGTGTAAAATAACATATTATACATAATATAAAAAGAATATAAACCTTTACGAAAAATACCAAACCTTTCCATACACTTACATCATAAGCCTAAGATGTAAGTGCGTATAGAAAGGGGTTGCTATTGTTTACGTAAAGGTTTAAAATTTATTAATAGCATTATTTTCGGTTTGAGGATACAGTAGAGTAGCATAAAAATCACAATTAAACGAATTCATAATTTCACCGCCGAGTTACAACCGTGATATAACCCCCCCCCCCCCCCTTCCCCCTTCCATCCCCGCTTCGAAATATGACAGTAGGCTGTTCCTTTTACCTCCCCGAGATATTCACCAATAAAGAGTTTCATTAATTCGGTGTTTTAGTAGATTCTGGTAATCAAAGAAAATTTATAATAACACGTTTTCCTTATACTTAGTGTAATTATCTCAATTTTGGGGAAAACGTGTAAGGTCACAAAACCTGCATCCGAAAACAAGCTCCTGTCGTTGACTTTGGAAGGTGTTCTCATCAAAATTTAGTATTTTACCATCACAATACTTTAAAAAAATCTATTCGATAACATTATTGACAAAACATACATCTGGGGGATAAATTTAGGTTAGTAAATAAGTTTAAATTTACATTAACTGGCAATGAATTGAAAACAAATGCTATTCGGACAAAATAATTTCAACCAATCAGCTTGTTTGAAACTTTCTCGAGGTAAAACAACACTTCTACAAGCGAGTGTAAATCTGCCTCGTTGAAAATAGAGTATAAAAAACTGCTTGCCAAAGCTAAAGCCAACTTCCTACAGCTGTCGAATTCGGTGATCATATTCATAACACTTTATTTATGACATATTTGTTTTTGATGCTGTTAATAGTTTATATATGACATGTCTGTTTTGACGTTGTTACTGTTTTTAGAATGATTTATTGTTAATTTGTTCTCTTCATTTATTTATTTCCTTATTTCCTTTCCTCACTGGGCTATTTTTCCCTGTTGGAGCCCCTGGGCTTATAGCATCTTGCTTTTCCAACTAGGGTTGTAGCTTGGATAGTAATAATAATAATAATAATAATAATGTGTTATCACTTGCCTTAGCACTTGAAACCTGAAGAATATGTTCTACCACACACCATGCGTTATCTCTTGGCACTACAGCATACGCCGTTTTACGATAGAAAAACCCAATATTTAAGCTACTACCACACGATCTTGTAGCTTGAGGATCATCAGCACACTCACTATCACTGCTCGATATCGTTTCGAGTATTAATAATTCCGAAAATAGCCAATAAACTTAAAAAACAAAGAGGACTTCGGGAGACGTTCAAACTTGCCACGCGTCGGCCAGATGTAAACAAAAGACTCGATTAATGGCGGCTAAGTTGCCAACTATCACCATCAGTTAAATTTTCGGTAAATATTATTTTCAGAATGTGTATTGGCAGAGCTTTTCTTATTTTATATTAGGATATAATTGTAATTTTAATTTTAGAATATAATCTTATTATCATGACGCACTTAAGAAAAAAATAGCGTAAAATATTTACGTTTACATTACGGTATGGCATCACTTCACTATCAGTAAAATTTTCGGCAAATGTTGTTTTCAGAATGTGTATAGGCAGAGCTTGGTTATTTTATGTTAGAATATAATTGTAATATTAATTTAGAAATATAATTTTATTATTATGACGCACTAAAGAAAAAACAATAACGTAAAATATCTACGTTCACACTACTCGGTATGGCATCACTGCATTCACCTATCAGCTGATCATCGAGAGATGTGAAATGGTTGGTTAACAGGCCACTCATGAATAGCAGAGACAATGAACATATGACAATGCCCTTATCCACAGGGCAATGCCCCCAGATTTGAGACTGACCATATATACATAAAATTATCGTCCAAATCCCCTCTCTGTCCAAACTAGATCCAGTAGCATGAGGGAATTGGTTACAGACGCTACAAGAAATATGTGAGCTTGAATGGGACTCCAATTAAAGTCCGGTGATTTTCAGTAGGGACGTTTCGAATAGGCCACCACAATTGGGATGTTGAAGTTCCAATTTCAGGTTCAGTCAGCCACAGGGTTAAAAACGATATTCGCGCTCAATGGGATTTTCAAACATTTTCCATTTCTCGTGTTTTACTCTCACTTATACCATTCGAAAGAGAAGAAATGGTGCTATCGAGACTCGATAGCACCATTGTAGAAAACGTTTTGGAATTGATCAAGAAATATACAATTTCTTTTCATAGTCTTCACATTGGGGGAAATACTACTACTACTACTACTATTATTATCATTATTATTATTATTATTATTATTATTATTATTATTATTATTATTATTATTATTGAATGCTAAGCTACAGCCCTAGTTGGAAAAGCAGGATTCTATAGGCCCATGGTCTTATAGCCACTGCCATTCTTCAAAGATTATTCAGTTTTTGTTAAAGACTACACGAGAAGCATATTTAATGGCCGTAGTCATGATAAACTAATCCCTGCATGGCATCAGCTGCATTTTGGTACTACAAAGAAATGGTAATAAAAAATCAAGCCATAAATATTTTGAGTAAATTAGAGGAGTTTGAATTCAGGCTAAAGTTATACTTGTGAAATTATTTGATCACTACAAGACTACCAAAGTTAGTCTAGATGGATGTAATAAATTGTATGCTTTGTTTTCAAATTTTGCTAAAGGTACCAAAGATCTTTTCGATCATTTTGAAGAACAGACAAAGGAAAATTTGCCTATTTTTGGTTTAAGAAAAGCAGATTTAGAAGAAGGCATACAGTAGGCCTATGCATGATGAATATGGTGCTTAATTCTAATAGCCAGGCTTTCTCCATCATGAGGCTCAATACTGCACAGTTTTAGAAGTTTTATTCCAGCTGTTACCAAGTTGTGGAATGATCTTCCTAATCGGGCAGTTGAATCAGTAGAGCTTCAAAAGTTCGAGCAAATGTTTTATGTTGACCAGGCTGATATAAGTCTTTTTATAGTTTATATGTGACATATCTGTTTTTGCCGTTGTTAATAGTTTATATAGGACATACCTGTTTTGACGTTGTTACTGTTTTAGAATGATTTATTGTTAACTTGTTTTTATCATTTATTTATTTCCTTATTTCCTTTCCTCACTGGGCTATTTTTCCCCATTGGAGCCCTTGAGCTTATAGCATCTTGCTTTTCCAACTGTGGTTGTAGCTTGGCTAATAATAATAATAATAATAATAATAATAATAATAATAATAATAATTAGAGAACCTTGAGCCAGGAGATAAGTTCATAGTCAAAGCATTTATACCTGTGTTGGATGCACAAGAGTCAAACCTAAGGCAGGACATCAGTACACAACGATGCTGCAAACGTTTTTCATTCTTTAAAGCAGTGGTTCCCAACCTTTTTTCTGTCATTTCCCCCCGGCACCCAGTTCAACCATCCAGATTTCCCCCTTCATGCCCCACCCAGCCCTCATGCCCACTCGCCTACCTCAAAAATGGGCATGACACCCCAATTCTCCCCTTGAATATCATGTCAGTGAGAACTGATATGATCATATCACAATTGAATGGCTAACAACAAATTGCCGCACGTACTATGGGGACATTTTCCGCTTGTTTTAGTTAGTAGGTAGTGTAGTTATTTCCCCCCTGGAAGCTTCAAATTTTCCCCCAGGGGGAAATTTCCTCCAGGTTGGGAACCACTGCTTTTAAGAATTAGATGTTATAGAAGAAGAGATTAGTGCCTAACCAAATCTAAATCCACCACTGACTTAAGGATAATATTAGATGTTTGTACTATAGTAAGAATACTCACCATATTACGTAACAACTAAGAGCCCACTATCACGCTCTATAAATTTTCTACCTCTTGGTCTTAGTCTTATCCAAAATGGTGACATGAAAACTTAGCAATTTTCCATCAAGTCTTGTACGAAATCAGAGATTTCTCGAACTTCTTCATCTGCCTAAAAATATTTCCTTTTAAAGGTTTAAAGACCACTCATGAATGGCAGAGGCAAGGAACAGTGACATTGCCCTATCAAGCAGGACAATGCACTAGAAATTGACCATATATACATATGATCAGCGCTCAAGACCTCTCCAAACAAGCTAGGACCAAGGAGTGCCAGGCAATGACTTCTGATGGATCAGCAGATAGACCTATACGCTCCCCTAAACCCTCCCTTCCTTAGCGCACAATGACGGTGAGGTTACAGCGACCAAAGGAACTAATGAGTTTGAGCTGGACTCGAACCCCAGTCTGGCAATCACCAGGCAAAGACGCTACCAACCTGTATTAGTGGCAAGTATTATAACAGATTTTCCTCCTTTAAGCCTTACAAGATCAATAATCATCGTCATAGCAAAAAATTAAATTCACATGAGCCTTGTGTTAAAGGAAAAATTACTTGGAGGGAAGATTAAGTTGTGCCAATTAATAGTTTGATAAACTTCAGCAATTAATTGTTTGGAGGAGACTTATCTCAAGTCGTTCTGAAGCCATCATTAATTTCAGGTTTTACCGAATGTCTCGGTTTCGATAGTTTTTTTTCCAATTTTTTTCTTTCATCTTCCTCCGCGGATTTACTGTTGGTATTCAACTTTATAACAGATGTTTTTTCCAAATTATAGGATTCCAGTCACTTCTATACCAATTCTTTAAATATCTTTATAGCTCTTTCTTAGTTTTATCACCTTGTGCTTTTAGTTTCTCCTTCGTCTCATTCCATTAATCATCAGATTATGTTTTACGAAAATATCTCACTGTGTCCACTTTGTTTTCATAACCCACAATAAGTAGTATTGCCCAATTTCACTTCATCCTCTATTCCTCCATCTACGAGTATCCTACCCAAGATTTCCATTTACTGCGATCTTAATTTTCCTTAGGGAAAGAAGACCGAATGTCAAGACATTCTTAAGCCCTGTCCACACGATGGAGCATGCCCGACGGGCAAACAGATTTACCAAACCACAATAGTTAGTAAAGAATGAGGGTTAATGACGTCAGAAGCGGTTAAAGCACTGACAGGGATCTGGCCTCATACAGTGTTGCCAGATCCCAGCCTTTAGTTTTCCCGCTCCTGACGTCATCACCCCTCATTTTCACTAACTATTGTGGCCTGGTATCATTGTCTGCCAGTCGGGCATTCTCGATCGTGTGGACAGAGCTTTAATAAAATGTGAAGTATCTTAACATTCGCTCTCCACTTGAATGTTCTACACAATTGGACCTGGCGGCCACCATTGTGTTTTTAATATTCTAAAGGCCGTTCATGAATGGCAGAGGAAAGGGACAGTGATATTGCCCTAGCTTCGCACCTTCTCACACTTAAGGACTGCACGGAACCGAGGGCCATTTCTACCATCTGAGATTTCACTGAGGGCCACTGATCTGTCCCTCTAACTCGGCCTAAGGCTTGCCGAATACCTTAGTTAAATGGTAACTAAATGATAAATATACAATAGTGTGTATATATAAATGGGATTGTTACGCTACTGGTAACAAAGCAGAATCTGTCCAAAGGGACTGACCGCTAATGTGTTTTAATATAATTAAGGCGACGAAAATTAAAGGAAAACAAACTTTCTATGTTTGAACAACACTCTAGAAGTACTTAACATGTACAAAAAAGTTTACCGTGTAAATAATACCAAACAAAAACTAAAGTTAATCTATGCATAACCAATCAGATAAAGTAATGACATTTCTTACTGGCAATTAAGAGATGCAAGATAATTGAATTTTACAGTGAATCTGATATTAAACCAAATTCAAACATTCAAAGATTGCAAAATAATTAAATACAAACAATTCAAACAGTAACAGTATATTTTATGAAAGTACTTATGGGTTATCTAAGACAAATGTTAAGCGACACTTATATTTCATAACATACCCCTACCCTTGCTAGGGCACATAACATTATGGATACAAATTATGTGATATAAAGAATTTCTTACATGCAAAAACAAAGTAACCATCTGGAAAGCCTGTCAGCAATAAAGTCTATCTTTACATTTAATATGCAACATCTTACATTACTGCAGGACCAAGTCCCACTGAGTTAACCAAGAATTTTATTTTTCTTTTTTTATTTGCAATAGAATGAATTATGGTAAAAAAACTAAAATTGTATTGATGATCTGTATATAAAATCAAATTTTTCAAGAACATAAAGAGAGCCCACGGCGCCTCTACTGTGCTCCAGGAACTCCGATGAGGTTTTAGTTTCCTTTTGGAACAAGAAACTGGGTGTAGTACATAGTCCACACTGCATCAAAACACCTACAGCCACATCACTTTTATCTACTTGGATAAACTGCCTTTTGAATTCAGGTGCCTTCCAAGCAGGAGTTTAAAAAAGCTTTGATAGCTTCAAAGGCACGTTGGCAATCTTCTGCCCACAAAGACATTAAGGCTTTCAAGAAGAAACTGAAGATTTTTTCTGAGTCTTGATAGTGAAGACAAACTGTAAATGAGCAAAACGTGATATGAAATGTTAAATACTCTGAACGAACACTAAAAAGAGTTGAGGTCCTGTAGAGAGAAGGGTGCCCCTGCTGTATGGGACGGGAAAAGCAGCCGTCGAAGTAAGGTAACGCAGTCTCCAGGGATGGCAAGATTAATAAATGCAGCGACTTCTGAAAAGGACAACCTCCGATAAAATCCAGCCGCACTAGTAAAACTTACGGCCTTATTTATAGTAACAGGCAATGCTTTGATGCATGTAACTTTAGAATCATTTGGTGCCATCATTCAGCTCCCAACATCAAGAGTCAAGTAACAAGAACTTTTCCCAATGGATTTTGCCAGGTTGACAGTCAGTCTTTTCCAAGTCGAAGAAAAAGGGTCCTCAAAATCTTACGTACGTTTTTCCAAAGTACTTGTGTACACCACAATGTCACCAATGACAACATCTACTCCAATCTAAAACAAACTTTCATTAGAAGTTTAAAGGTTGCAACATTTTCAATTTCAAAGGGTATGAACAGTATTTAAAGAATTAGAAATTTTATAAAGACAGATTTCATAGCATTTTCTGTCAAGGGTACTTTATAGCATCCCTTTAATAAATCTAGGGTTAAAAATTGGAATTTCCAAAAACAAGAGTCTGCAAGGGTGGCATTATCTACTTTCAATAATCTGTACAGAGACGAAAATACTCACTTTTTGGTTGAGGATGCAGGGGAGACCCAGGAGCTGTCACCTTGTTCTGCCAACCCATTCAATATAAACTACTTTGATTCATAGCTTCCTTTTAAGAATGTAATCTATATAGTCTCTTGACAAGACTAGATTAGTCCCAAGTGTAAATACCAAATGATGTGAAGCCACAGTTGATGGTAGGGTACATCTGTAAAAAAAAGTTTAACTAGTAACTACTACTACTACTACTACTACTACTACTACTACTACTACTACTACTAATAATAATAATAATAATAATAATAATAATAATAATAATAATAATAATAAAAGTAATAATGATAATAACAATAATATTAATAATAACAATAATAATATTAATAGTAATAAAAATAATTATCACATTAATAATAATAATAATAATTATAATACTGTAATAATAATAATAATAATAATGATATTAATAATAATGATATAATATCGATAATAAAAATAATAATAATAATGATAATAATAAATAATAATAACAATAATAATAATAATGTTAATAAAAATAATAATAATAATAATAATAATAATAAAAATAATAATAATAATAATAATAATAATAATAATAATAATGACGATAATGATAATGATAATAATAACAACAACAACAACAACTATAATAATAATAATAATAATAATAATAATAATAATAATAATAATAATAATAATAACAACAGAGAGAAATTAAAAGGAAACAACCATGGTTCTTCCTATGGAACGATATCCTAAGTGTCATGTCAGAATAGTTAAATTTAGAGAGTAGAAACCGTAGATTACTGGAAGCTGAAAGTGCATTCAATTCTGAACATTACATAATGGTAAAAAGTTTCTAATAATAATAATAATAATAATAATAATAATAATAATAATAATAATAATAATAATGATAATAATAATAGAATAATAATAATAATAATAATAATAATAATAATAATAATAATGATGATAAAAATACTTATAACAACAACAACAATAATAATAATAATAATAATAATAATAATTACAATAACAATAATAATAATAACGATAATAATAACAATAAAATTACTACTACTACTACTACTACTACTACTACTACTAATAATAATAATAATAATAATAATAATAAAAATATTATTATTGATAATAATAATAATAATAAAAATGATAATAAAAAGGGAATAATAACAATAATAATAATAATAATATTATTATCAATAATAATGATAATAATAATAATAATATTAATAACAATAATACTAATAATAATATTATTGATAATAATAATAACAATAATAATAATAATAATAATATTAATAATAATAATGAAATTATTGTTATTCATAATAATAATAATAATAATAATAAAAACAATGATATTAATATTGATAATAATAATAATAATGATGTATATAATATTAATGTAAATAATATTAATAACAATGATAATAATGATATTAATATTAATGACAACATTAGTATAAATAATAATAATAATAATAATAATATTGATAATAATAATATAAATATCGATAATAATAATAATAATAATAATAATAATAATAATAATAATAATAATGATAATAATAATAATAATAATAATAATAATAATAATAATAATAATAATAATTATTATTATTATTATTATTATAATTATAACAATACTACTACTACTACCACTACTAATACTGCTTCTATTTCTACAGCTACTACAACTACTAATACTAATACTACTACTACCACTACTACTTCTACTACTAAAAATAATCAAAATAATAATAGTAATAATAATAATATCATTATTATTATAATCATAACAATACTACTACTACTACTACTACTAAAATAATAATAATAATAATAATAATAATAATAATAATAATAATAATGATACTAATAACAATAATGATAATAATAATGATAATGATATAAATAGAATGATAATAATAATATGAATATTATTAGTAATAATAATAATAATATCAATATATATGATAATGATAATAATAATAATAATAATAATAATAACAATCAATCTAATTATAACAACAACAATAATAATAATAATAATAATAATAATAATAATAATAATAATTATTATTATTATTATTATTATTATTATTATTATTATTATTATTATAACAATACTATTATTATTATATTAAAACATATTAGCAGTCTGTCAGTTTTAGACAGATTCAGCCTTGTTACCAGTAGCGTAACAATCCCATGTATATCATACAAACATGTATATTTATCATACATTCACAATATAATACACTTCTTACGTTCTTTACTCGTAAAAGCATTTAAAAATATTTTTTTAGCAAGTATTGAGTAGAGTTAGAGGGAGAGATCAGTGGCCTAAAGTGAAATACCAGATGGTAGAAATGGACCCCAGTCCCGTGCAGTCCTTACGTGGGAGAAGGTGTGAAGCATCTCGCGTCTACTATGAGATTCAGGGCCTCTGTAACACGGTTTTTTGGACTTTGCTCCTTATCAAGGCATCGGATGTAGCTGAAAGTTGACATATGTATATTTTACAACCACACACAAATTTTGTCAGCATTTTCAATAACCTAAACCCGATATTTTTAATTTTTATAGAGTAAAAATGATCTAGCCGACGCCATGGCCAGTGATAACGAGCCAAGAGTCGAAAACATTCATTACGTAAGCAATGTAAACACCTTTTGACAAAATTTTGTCCCGCCCATCCACCGGACACCCATTCACCTTCTCCCCGGCTCTGGAACCCATAACAGTCAAGAATGGCTAGCAGGATTTGGAATTGCCCCTGTGGTTGCAAAACTGCATTTATCTTACGACTTGCAACTTTATACAGTCAAGAGAAATCCCATGGCCATATTTACTATAGCCTGAATAGGTAATTATTCAGTTTTTAGTTTAAATCCAATGTTTATGGTCTGATTTGTATTTAGCGTAATATGATTATAATACTTGTAATGTCACTCAGGCTTTTGAACATTTCCATTAACTATTCACTATGCCACCAAGAAGAGAGAGAGAGAGAGAGAGAGAGAGAGAGAGAGAGAGAGAGAGAGAGAGAGAGAGAGAGAGAGAGAGAGAGAGAGAGAGAGAGAGAGATTGTATGTAAACAGTCTTGATATAACTATTTTTGTTAAAATGAGAATTTTGTGCTAAACTCTCCATCAGACCAACGGATCATCCGATCTAATTTTTTTTTTCTTCTTCTTAGGCCGTACGACCGAGTTGGCTATGTTTTGGGCATGACTGCATTTTGTAAATAAATCATGAATAGTTTTAGGAGTTTTATTTGTACATCTTATGGGAATTTATAGGAGTAAAGTGAACATAATTCATTTATCCTTTAAAATAATTACTACATGTAGCAAAACAAATAGTAGTAAAGATGATAATTCAATGAAGGAATGATACCAAACTTTATCTTTAGCTTCAACATGGGCAATAACATACCCAGTTGCCATAAATTTGTCAGCTTAATGAAATAGCCTATCATCTAATATAAAACTTAAATTCTGAGGAGGCCATGGCTTATTGCACAGTGAAAAAAAAAATGACACAGACTTTATGAATGGCGGAACGATACATAAATGTGGGTGGGGTATCTGTGCTAGCGTAGTAATACTACTGTAGCAGTAGTCCCGCAACAGTAGTATACATGAATTAAACATTTAGGCCAACTGCTGGGATCCTTGAGGATCATTTAGCACTTCTTACAACTACTCGAGAAATAAGTTTTTATAGCCAGAATTTTAATTTTCTGATCCAACAATGCCCATGATAGCCTTCAGTATTATCCAGAATTATAACGAGGCTAAAGTGGGTGGAGCCTCATGAAGTCATCATTCTGACGATAATCCTTGGTGAAAGTTTAAAGCAAAGTGCAGTACCGGCTATTTTTTTTTTTTTTTTTTTTTACAGTAAATAGATCGGTAGATACACAATAAATAAAAATTGCTTGACATTGGATGTAGCAGTTATCAAATCAAGCTTGTCTACTACGTTTTTGAAAATTACCAACTATTCCCTACACCTTGTCAGTCTGATTGTGAGCTATAAAGTAGACTGTAATTTCTTAGGAAACTTATTTTGGGAGTTAGACAAATAATCGAAGTGTTTTTGTATTTATTAACATATTTTGTTCGTTTGTTCATTATGACAATTCTCAGTGGAGAGGTTTCAGAGTTCATAAAGATGTACTGCTTTGCTTTTATTTACACTTTTGTGTTATTGTTGGCAGAGGTATAGCCTTCGTTACGTATAACCAATCATCGATCGAGAAAGAGAGAAGAAATGCCGTCATAAGTTACGTAATGAGTGCGTTCGAAACCTTTTCTCTGAGTAAGTTGGCCCGTCTTCAAAAATCGTCACTTTTACTTAATAAAGTACCAAATTTATTCAACCTACGTAATGCAGAATATAGTCAAAATTTATGTGTGGATATAATGTGCATTCTGAATAAGCGTTATATTTATGAAATTCATAGAAAAAAGTTATTGCGAAAAAACCGTATTACAGAGGCCCTGAATCTCATAGTAGTAAATATTAAGCCCTGTCCAAATGATCCAGCAAGCTCAACGGGCAAACAGTGATACCAGACCACAATAGGTAGTGAGAATGAGCGTTGATGTCGTCAGAAGTGGGAAAACCGGGACGTAGGTGCACCTCACACTATGCAATGTAGTCATTACCTTTTGACTTTTACCTAAACTCTTGCCATTTCATTCACACTTCTTTTAAAATTTTAAGCTGTCCAACCTCTCCCGCTTGTTCGTAGCACAAGAGATGGGGGTTGGGAGCCTGGCTCTCCCTGCACGTAGTTTGGGTGGAGAGGGGGCTAGGGTGCTGATCGTATGAATATATGGTCAGTCTCTAGGGCATTGTCCTGCTGGCTACGGCAATGTCTGTCTTTTTCCTCTGCCATTCATGAGCAGCTTTTAGAATCTTTAAAAATACACTGGTGACGTCATGGCCGCCAGGTCCAAATGTGTAAAACATTAAAGTAGAGAGCGAATGTGAAGATATTTCACATTTTATTAAGAATGTCTTGACATTCGGTCTTCTTTCCCTAGGGATAATTAAGATCTCATTAAATGGAAATCTTGGGTGGGATAATCGTAGATGGAGGAATAGAGGAAGAATTGAAATTGGGCGATACTTCTTATTGTGGGTTATGAAAACAGAAAGTGGACACAGTGAGATAATTTCGTAAAACAGAATCTGATGATTAATGGAATGAGACAAAGGAGAGACTAAAAGCGCAAAATAAGAAAACTAAGAAAGAGCTATAAAGACATTTAAAGAATTGGTATAGAAGTGACTGGAAACCTATGGTTTGGAAAAAACATCTGTTATAAAGTTGAATACCAACAGTAAATCCGCGGAGGAAGATGAGGAAAGAAAAAAATTGGAAAAAAAACTATCGAAACAGAGACATTCGGAAAAACCTGAAATTAATGATGGCTTCAGAACGACTTGAGATAAGTCTCCTCCAAACAATTAATTGCTGAAGTTTATCAAACTATTAATTGGCACAACTTAATCTTGCCTCCAAGTAATTTTTCCTTCAACACAAGGCTCATGTGAATTTATTTTTTTTTGCTATGACGATGATTATTGATCTTGTAAGACTTAAAGGAGGAAAATCTATCGTATGATACTTGCCTATACAGGTTGGTAGCGTCCTTGCCTGGTGATTGCCAGACTGGGGTTTGAGTCCCACTCAAACACGTTAGCTCCTTTGGTTGCTGTAACCTCACCGTCATTGTGCGCTAAGGATGGGAGGGTTTGGGGGAGCGTATAGGTCTATCTACTGAGTCATCAGCAGCTTTTGCCTGGGCCTCCATGGTCCTAGTCTGGGCAGAGAGTGGTCTTGGGCGCTGATCATATGTATATATGGTCAGTTTCTAGGGCATTGTCCCGCTTGATAGGGCAATGTCACTGTTCCTTGCCTCTGTCATTCATGAGTGGTTTTTAAACCTTTATAGGGAAATATTTTTATGCAGATGATGTTCAGGAAATCTCTGATCTCGTACAAGACTCGATGGAAGATTGCTATCTTTCATGTCGCCATTTTGGATAAGACGAAGATTAGGATTTAGGAAAGTTATGGAACGTGATGGTGGACTCTTGGTCGTTAAGTAACTAGGTGAGTGTTTGTACCATGGTACAAAAATTTAATATTATCTTAATTTCAGTGGCGGATTTAGATTTGGTGAGGCCCTAAGTGATTTTAGCCTTCTGGAAGCTTTGTAAACGTTATAGAAACTACCTGGGCAAGGATCAGACAGTGATTTTATCCTTCTGGAAGCGTTGTTAACGTTATTGAAGCTGCCTGAGCAAAGATCAGACAGTGATTTTATCCTTCTGGAGGCGTTGTAAACGTTATTGAAGCTGCCTGGGCAAAGATCAGACAGTGATTCTAGCTTTCTGGAGGCGTTGTAAACGTTATTGAAGCTGCCTGGGCAAGGATCAGACAGTGATTCTAGCTTTCTGGAGGCGTTGTAAACGTTATAGAAGCTGCCTGGGCAAGGATCAGACAGTGATTCTAGCTTTCTGGAGGCGTTGTAAACGTTATAGAAGCTGCCTGGGCAAGGATCAGACAGTGATTCTAGCTTTCTGGAGGCGTTGTAAACGTTATAGAAGCTGCCTGGGCAAGGATCAGACAGTGATTCTAGCTTTCTGGAGGCGTTGTAAACGTTATAGAAGCTGCCTGGGCAAGGATCAGACAGTGATTCTAGCTTTCTGGAGGCGTTGTAAACGTTATAGAAGCTGCCTGGGCAAGGATCAGACAGTGATTCTAGCTTTCTGGAGGCGTTGTAAACGTTATTGAAGCTGCCTGGGCAAGGATCAGACAGTGATTCTAGCTTTCCGGAGGCGTTGTAAACGTTATTGAAGCTGCCTGGGCAAGGATCAGACAGTGACTCTAGCTTTCCGGAGGCGCTGTAAACGTTATTGAAGCTGCCTGGGCAAGGATCAGACAGTGACTCTAGCTTTCCGGAGGCGCTGTAAACGTTATTGAAGCTGCCTGGGCAAGGATCAGACAGTGACTCTAGCTTTCCGGAGGCGCTGTAAACGTTATTGAAGCTTCCTGGGCAAGGATCAGACAGTGACTCTAGCTTTCCGGAGGCGCTGTAAACGTTATTGAAGCTGCCTGGGCAAGGATCAGACAGTGACTCTAGCTTTCCGGAGGCGCTGTAAACGTTATAGAAGCTGCCTGGGCAAGGATCAGACAGTGACTCTAGCTTTCCGGAGGCGCTGTAAACGTTATTGAAGCTGCCTGGGCAAGGATCAGACAGTGACTCTAGCTTTCCGGAGGCGCTGTAAACGTTATTGAAGCTGCCTGGGCAAGGATCAGACAGTGATTCTAGCTCTCCGGAAGCGCTGTAAACGTTATAGAGGCTGTCTGATCTTTGATATCCACTACAGGTTCCTTATAATTAGAGTTTTGTGAAAAGTTGAAAAAAAAAATCAGATAATGTCTAGGCTAAGTAAAATTTTGAAATCAAATCGCATGAAATTACATATAAAAATCAGACTATATATCAGTTCAGTGATATCAGTGTTACTACAGTATATGGACATGAGTCATGGTATGACAATGAAACAATCTCCAATAGATTTAGTAGATTCGAGAACAGAATGATATTGGGAGTTAAATGGCAGGACAGGATTAGAAATGAAATTATAAGAGAGATTACTCGAGTACCATACATGAATGAGATTATGATGAGCGGTAGATGGAGATGGTTTGGGCATACTCTTCACACTCCCCAAGAGAGATTATGGTGCCGGTTTAGTATGTGGCCTACCTTTTTTTATTCTGGTTTAGTATGTGGCCTACCTGGCTTGTTAGATTAGGTTAGGTTAGGTTAGGTAAGGTTTAGTTAGGCTAGGCTAGGCTAGGCTAGGGTAGGTTAGGATAGGTTGGGTTATGTTAGGTAAGGTTAAGTAAGGCTAGGCTAGGCTAGGCTAGGCTAGGCTAGGATAGGTTGGGTTAGGTTAGGTAAGGTTAGGCCACATACTGAAACAGATAGAATTTCGTAGCCCATATTCGAAAGGTAGGCCACATGCTAAACCCGCACCGAGATTAGTTTACTAAAAGTTTAACTGGGCTCCACAATTCACTAGAAGAGTTGGAAGATCCAGGCTTACATGGCTGATGACAATGAAGCGTGAAGCAGGAGATAATGAATGGAAAAGTATTGAATTAAAAGCTCAAGATAGAGACGACTGGCGAAATCTAACCGAGGCCCTTTGCGTCAATAGGCGTAAGAGGAGATGATGATGATGATGATATCGATATATAATTTTATATGTCCACTAGAAACAATGAAGGATTTCGGTCATAATACTAGGCCTACTTTCTATAGTTAATTTAGCCAGATACATGTGCCCGAAGGGCTGCCTTAAAAGGAGAGAGAGAGAGAGAGAGAGAGAGAGAGAGAGAGAGAGAGAGAGAGAGAGAGAGAGAGAGAGAATCGTGTTACAAATTTTCCTTGTCCCATAGAAAAAAAAAATATAGGCTAGGCCTATGCACCTGCATGCTATAAGCCTAAGTATTTTAGATTTAGTTTATAACAATGAGGTTAATACCAACAAGGAGTTAACAAACAACATGAGAAAGTTGAAAATAGGCCTAAGCAAAATAGCTTCCATGAAAATGATTCCGATCACCTAACAAACACAGATGTAGGCTTATGAAATAAAATAATTATACAAAACGAAGGCATACGAAAGTCTGAATTGCAAGCTTTAAAACATGCCTTGTAAATAGAGTAATCACATTTTTTAAAGTCAGCTGATAATAAACCAAACCACTCTCATTTGAGAAATATTGAATTGGATCTCTATCTCTCTCTCTCTCACACACACAATTTCAATTCAAAATAGGCTAAGCCACCTAAAATACTCTTCTATTGATATAGCAAATAAACAATATTCACCTGGAGTTAAATCCTTTGTATACATATGTTGAGTAAAGCACACCAGTTTCTTTCAATTTGCGAGCATTTTTAGGACGATAATCTAAACGTATATGTAAAAGGACGAAAATTATCAGACATAAAATTAATGTAGCATAGGCCTACTTTTGCATTCTTCACGCTAAAATCATTATTCCCAAATTTTCCAAAGAGATGCATTCTTAGGAAATCAGTAAAATTAAATGCCTTTTTTTGGCACATACGAAAATCTTTACTCTTTATTATTAACTAATTGAAATATTAAAAGGTCAGTGAATTCCCTCCAAAACCGAGTTACGCCAGTGCGCGGGAAAATATAAAACTCACGAACTCATCTTAACTTCTCTTCCACCTTTGGCTGACACTGAAGTTGCTACTTCAACCAACATCGCAGTTGTGGTATCCTTTTGAAAACGTCCCTGCCTGGCGATCTCTGGACTAGGGTTCGAGTCCCAGTGAAGTTCATAAGTTTCTTGTAGTGTCTGCAACCTCTTGGGGGAGCTTATAAGTCTACCTGCTGAGTTATCAGCAGCCATTGTTACTGGACCTACTGTCTGTCTGTCTGTATAGATTGCCTTACCTTGTGTAAGACCCGGGCTCTTGCCTTTGGGCAGCCCAGAAAAGAATGTAATTTGAATTGTAGAGCGTTATATGTGTATAAATGAACTTGTAACTTGAATAGGGTTAAACGTTGGGTACTAGAAAGGGAGCTTTAGCGCTGATCATATGTATATATAATAAGTCTCAAGTATTGGGCATTGTCACTGTCACTTGCCTCTGCCATTCACGAGAAGCCTTTAAAGTTTGGTTGGTTTAAGGTTTGCTTGGTTGGTTTAAAGTTTAAACCAACCACTCGAAGCAGGGATGCCATTGCCATACGGTAGTACGTTAGTGTAAACGTAAATATTTAATTTTATTGTTTTCTATTATTTAATGCTTCATAGCAATCAAATTATATTTCAAAATTAATAACACAATTATATTTTAACATAAAATAGGAAAAACTCTGCCGATACGGACGATAGTGAAGCAGGGATGCCATACGGAATGTAAAAGTAAATACTTTATTTTATTGTTTTTTTTTATTTAGTGCTTCATAACAATCAAATATCTCAAAATTAATAAAAAAAAACTATATCTTAATATAAAATAAGAAAAGCTCTGCTTATACAGATTCAGAAAACATTATTTTTCCGAAAACTTTACTTATGATGTTGGAACAGTTGGCAGCCATTACCCAATGTTTACATCTGGCCGACGCGTGTGAAGTTTGAACGTCTCCCGAACTTTCCCTGTGTTTTTTTAAGTTTATTGGCTATTTTCGGAAGTTTTAACACTCGAAACTATGTCGAGCAGTGATAGTGAGTGTGCTGATGATCCTCAAGATACCACATCGAGTGGTAGTAGCTTAAATACTCGGGTTTTCTATCGTAAAACAGGGTATGCTGTAGTGCCAAGAGGTAACGCATGATGTGTGGTAGAACGTATTCCTCAGGGTTAAATTCTGAGTCCGATAATGTCATCTATGCAGATTGCAACTTGCTTCGTGAATGTGCTAAGGCAAGTGATAGCACATCAGCAAGTGTTATGAATGAGATCACGGAAATCGACAGCTGTTGGCTTTAGCTTTGGTAAGCAGATTTTCTATACTCGATTTTTCATGAGGCAAATTTGCCCTCACTTAGCAATGGTTAAATTTATGGTAATTTTTTATTGTATTACAGGGTGATATTTCGAACAGAAAATATGTTTTCCTATAGTAAATAACGTGATTTAACCGAATTTGCTGAAATAGTATCATTGTTTTCACTTAATTACCAATTAATGTAAATCGAAATTTATTTACTAACCTAAATTTATCCCTCAGATATATGTTTTGTCAATAATGTTATTGAATAAAGAGATTTTTTAAAAGTATTGTGATGGTAACACTAGATTTTAATAACATCTGTCAAAGTCAACGACAGGAACTTGTTTTCGGATGCAGGCTACGTGATTTTAAACCTTAAACACGTTTTAACAAAAAATGTGATAAATTACACTAATTATGAGAAAAACATGTTATTACAAATTTTCTTTGATTACCAGAATCTACTAAAACATGAAATTAATGAAATTTGCTATTGGTGGATATTTCGGGGAGGTAAAAGGAACAGCCTACTGTCATACATCGAAGCGAAGATGGAAGGGAGAGGGAAGGGTGGTTATATCACGGTTGTAAAGGGTGGTTGTAACTCTCGGTGAAATTATGAATTCGTTTAATTGTGATTTTTATGCTACTCTAGTATCCTTAAACCGAAAATAGTGCTATTAATAAAATGTGAACCTATACGAAAAAATGGCAAACCCTTTCTATACGGACTTACATCTTAGGCGGATGATGTAAGTCTATTTTTTTTCGTAAAGGCTTAAATTCTTGTGAGTTGTGTAAAATATGTAATTTATACACATGCTAAATTAATCAGTTGTACACACACACACACACACACACACACACACACACACACCTGACGTCTCTCTCGTATCCCTTTCTAGATGTACTTGCATCATAAGCCTATGATGTTAGCCTTATAGAAAGGGTTTGCTATTTTGTTCTTAAATGTTTAGATTATATTAATAGCATTATTTACGGTTTGGGGATACTGTAGTGTTGTATAAAACTCACAATTAAACTAGCTTGGCTAGTAATAATAATATAACAATGATAATAATAGGGATAGTGATGGGGATAATGAGACCCCAAAGCGACTCAGAAATTTGATTTAAAGAAAAAAAAAAGAATGGTAGATTAGTTAAGCTCAATGTTGAGAGCTAGTCCAAGAATGTAGCAAAGAAAAATAGAAATTCGATTTTAAGTTATGTAAATTAGGCATACAAAATTTAAATGCAGTTCTTAATGAAACATGGGCCTTAGTGTAGAGACGGCTGCTTTGAGGGTGTCACTATGGAAAAAGGGAAATATATTCTTGATGCATATTGGGTCCTTGGTGATCTTAAGCAAAATACATATATTTGTGGCTGTATTAACGAGGAGTCTGATAGAAGAAAGTATACCAATGTATTAGCGAGGACTCTGATAAAAGAAAGTATACAAACGTATTAGCGAGGACTCTGATAAAAGAAAGTTTACAAAATGTATTAGCGAGGACTCTGATAGAAGAAAGTATACAAATGTATTAACGAGGACTCTGATAGGAGAAAGTATACACATGTATTAGCGAGGATTTTGATAAAAGAAAGTTTACAAATGTAATAGCGAGGATTCTGATAGAATAAAGTATGCAAATGTATTAGCGAGGACTCTGATAGAGGAAAGTTTACAAATGTATTAGCGAGGACTCTGGTAAAAGAAAGTTTACAAAATGTATTAGCGAGGAGTCTGATAAAAGAAAGTTTACAAATGTAATAGCGAGGAGTCTGATAAAAGAAAGTTTACAAAATGTATTAGCGAGGAGTCTGATAGAAGAAAGTATACAAATGTATTACCGAGGAGTCTGATTGAAGAAAGCATACATAGAAGAAAAACCAACGCTTAGTGAAGTCAGTGTTCACTGTGAGGCATTCTGGTGTACCCTACAAAGTTTCCTCTGTTAGTAAGGGTAGGGCGAAGTATATTGCCCAGAAGAAGAAGGCCTCTCTGACTGGCACACCGGAAGTGGTTGCAAACTTCTACTAGCTCTGCACTTCGCGGCTGAACGTAAGTGTTACCACTCATCTTTTGCATGATGTTTTAGTATTACAATCATTATTATTACTGTTGGTTCTTTACATGCTAATTTTAACATTACTGATTGATTTCATTATTATTATCGATATTATATTTGTTTGTTTTTGTCCTTATAATGTACGTATGTAAACATGGTCAACAATACCGTACTTTTTGTCAACTTTACCATGTTCATCTTTCTGGCAGTCAATCATGTGTGACCTCTTTTTTTTTGCATGCTGTTATATTATTATTATTATAACCACTATTACTCTAGGTTCTTTGCATGTTAGTTTTAATGTTATTGGTTAATTTGATTATTATTGTCGATTTTTTCTTGTTTGTGTCCTTATAATGTATGTAGGCCTAATAAGGTTCAAGAATATTGTGCTTTTTTGTCAACTTTAGCATTTTTTTTTTCATCTATTTGGCTGTCAATTCCTTTTGCTTGTTGTTTTATTATTACAATCATTATTACTCTTGGTTCTTTGCATGTTAGTTTTAACATTATTGATTGATTTCATTAATATTATTTACTTGTTTGTGTCCTTATAATGTATGTAGGCCTAATAAGGGTCAACAATACTATGATTTTTGTCAACATTGTTGTTCATCTATTTAGCTGTCAATTATGCCATCAATCTTGTGCTAGGTCATTCTAGTGAACTTAAACATTCATTTAAACCTAACCTGATTCAAAATATAAGGGTCTGACTGTATTACTTTACTGCTTTTGTTATAAATCTTGCGATTAATCATGTCATGTTTAGAGTACACATTGTTTTCTGAACCAAATATCAATAATTATTGGTCTAAAAGAATTGAACTTTTAAAGATGCTAAATAATAAGTCTCAAAGACATTACAAATTACTTCGGTTTTGGGCCAGATTGAATCTTTTATTTTTTGATAGGTTTAATATTTCATTGATTTTTTATTATGCAAGAATCTGTTCGTTTTAGTTTTGCAATGTCTTCTTTGGAGGTATGGCTCGAAACCTATGATACTTTGGAAATATTCGGGTTGGATAATTAGACAACCTATTATTTTCATTTTTGTATTTAGGATAAAATTATAATCATATATTTTTAAAGAGGATAAGGTGATTTTACAATGGAAATAAGTTTGAATCACATTAGAACTCTTTACAAGGGCCATTTATTTTCATCTTTTGCCATTTTTATAATTTAAGAAATCTCGAATTATTCACTGAAACATACCTATAGTCAATTCTTTTTAGTGAGGCAGATTTGCACCGACTCGCATGGGTGCCCTTTTAGCTCGGAAAAGTTTCCTGATCGCTGATTGGTTGAACAAGATCATTCTAACCAATCAGCGATCAGGAAACTTTTCCGAGCTAAAAGGGCACCGCTGCGAGTCGTTCTTTGTCGGTATATGAACCTGGGTCCTCTTGTCTATGAGGCGAGTAGGCCTATACTATCACTACCACTACTTAAGGAGTGCTATGCATGTTCTCTAACACGGCGTACTGTAGGCACTACTACTAAAAGGTCTTTACAACTTTTGATCAGTCCTTAGCAGCACAAGCCTCTCAGCCTTCTAGCTGAGTGGCTTCGCGAGTTCTTATATCTTAAATTCCATAAAACCAGTCTGTTCATTTTCGTGGAATCTGTCCCGAGCAGACTGAGCTTAAGGCTGACCATGATGGCTACCTTCCCTCTTTAGTTCTTGACATGAAATAAGCTCGAAGATTTTCTGTTCCTTATCATCAGTCTTACAGACGACAGTGTACAGATTTTACTTAACCTGTTGCTTAGTGAATTTGAATAGCAGAACGAGAAGTGGAAGGGGAGGGTTCCAATAGATTGACAGACATTCTCGCAAAACAATTGATTGAAGGAATAAGAGGAATTCCAACTGATTCCAAGATATTGTTTAGGAGTCTTGTGAGGGAGGACGATTCGGTGCCTCGACTCTACTGCTCAGAGCATTTGTTCTGCTACTGCTTGTGTTGTTGTCTTGAAATTCTCAGGAAATTTGTCTCGGTAAAACACTCGAGATTCCTTTGAACGTTTCCTTTGGATTTTCATCGACTCTGTCTTCGCGAATAACATTTTTTTAAACTGTAGTTGTGCTGTTTTAATATTTTTGATTATATATATATATATATATATATATATATATATATATATATATACTGTATATATATACTGTATATATATGTATATATACATATATACAGTATATACACAGACCAATATATATACAGTATATATATATATATATATATATATATATATATATGTGTGTGTGTGTTTGTGTATGTATACACATATTTCTTATCCTCGTTGTTTTACTATGAACTCGTGCCGTAATATTTTTTGATATATGCAAATACCCGTTTCCTCCCCAAAGTCAATAAACAGGTAACAATGTTACGGCACCAAAGTTTAGCTTAATTGTCTGTCCTTGAAGAATGTCATTAGAGTTTGTTGACGAAGTTTGATGGAGGGAAAGTTCGTCCAAAATTGGGTCTGAATCGAACGGCGAAACTCAGTCGTAAATCTTCGTTGTCTGAATGGCCATTATGAGTCCTTGGGATATCTATAGTCAATTGTTTTCAGTGAGGCAGTTTTGCACCGACTCGCAGGGGTGCCCTTTTAGCTCGGAAAAGTTTCCTGATAGCTGATTGGTCGGAAGTATATTTGTCCGATCAATCAGCTATCAGAAAACATTTCCCGAGCTAAAAGGGCACCCCTGCGAGGAGTCTGTGCAAATCTGCCTCACTGAAAAGAATTGACTATAGTATTCCTAAGTAGGCCTGGCTGGTGGAAGCGTTCAAAGAGGAGTAGAGTGGATAAGTAGTGGGTTCTGTACTCGAAAAAAGCGTTATATTGCATCGTAAGGAGCGGGGAAAACGGAAGCACGGAGAGAGTTACAGAGCTTGCTAGTGTTGGAATTGAAAGTGCCCTGAACTACTGATACCAGAAGTGTGAGAAATCATCGGCTAGGTATTAACAAATAAGTTTGAAAGGTGACTTTATTGGTAGAATAAGACATTTTTCTTATGCAAATACCTGATGCTTTGCTTTTACCACAGCTGATAGAGACATGGTTTGACTATGCTTGTAATGTCACTTAGCTGGCTCTAATATTGACCAACAACACCAGATAAGGCTTCGGTAGAGTGAGCTGTGACTCTATGTACTGCCAATGCTTTGTCTCATTTCCACCATGTTTCAAATAAAGGTAGATTCCTTGTCCAAAGAACCAAGAGAGTTAAAATCAAGTGATTCAGTTAGTGGGAGTTAACGTCATTCAACAGAGGGAATTCCTGACAATGTTCTCTTGGAGGGAGATTCTCCCTCCAAACTGTATCCTCCTCCTCCTCCTCCTCCTCCTCCTCCTCCTCCTCCTCCTCCTCCTCCCTTCCTCCCTCCTCCTCCTCCTCCTCCCTTCCTTTCTCCCTCCCTTCCTCCTCCTCTCCCTCTTTCCCCTCCTCCTCCCTCCCTTCCTCCCTCCCTTCCTCCTCCTCTCCCTCTTTCCCCTCCTCCTCCCTCCCTTCCTCCTCCTCCTCCTTCCCTTCCTCCCTCCCTTCCTCCTCCTCTCCCTCTTTCCCCTCCTCCCTCCCTCCCTTCCTCCTCCTCCTCCCTCCCTTCCTCCCTCCCTTCCTCCTCCTCCTCCTCCTCTCCTCTTCCCCTCCTCCTCCCTCCCTTCCTCCTCCTCCTCC
>NC_090741.1:45436566-45439353 GCF_036898095.1 Palaemon carinicauda | reverse complement strand
AGACTGTTGCGTAGGCTCTTGCAGGAGACAGGACTTACTGCTGCTATATATCTTCATTAGCCCGGAGCTGAGAGAGAGAGAGAGAGAGAGAGAGAGAGACCAACAGGCATATAAATAGGAAAATATAGGTAGAGAAAGAGATAGAAAGCAAAACAGACTGGGAAAAAGATAGGTTCGCTAGAATCAAGAAGAGACAGACGGTGGGTGTGTTTACATTAACAGACAGACAGACAGATAGACAGGAGGTAAACATCCAAGTCAAAACAGGGAATTATATAGACAGAGTGGGATGAAGGAAGGCACTAATAGATACCCCAGACAGAAAAGGAACGGACAGAGAGAGAGAGAGAGAGAGAGAGAGAGAGAGAGAGAGAGAGTATTTAGTTGGTACTGGTAATGTTATTTCTACATAAACCTACAGAGTTTTGAACGTATTATTAATACCTTTGCCCGAGGATAAAAAGCTTAACTTTTGGGAAAAATCTACTCAACTGTTGCTACAGAAACTATCTTGACCATTATATCAAAGATGATTTCCCTGTGGTTTAAATGGCTTATCATTAATTTATCATAAACATACATTTATGATCTATTTTCATTCCTTACGCCAAAAACCTCTACTCATTAATGCAATAATTCCATTCCTATTCTTCACAGCTACGTGATATAGAAGACACTCTCTCTATTGAATGATGATGTCACTGTAATATTTGTTGGGGGAACAGACTATTCATTAACTACCTAACATGTTTTTAAATCGGTATTAACTTAGCAAAAGTTACCGCGAATGTCAAAAATGTCATTTAACTTTACTAAATGTCGGAGACATCCAATTTTGGTCAGCTAAGTCATTGTTCATTGTAAGTATAGAAGAACTCACTAATCCGTAAGAGAAAATAACCTCACAAAAATTCTTTCATTGTCGGGACTACTGCCTCCGATACAATCACGCCAACATGGCTTCTGAATATAATCATTCTCTAATTCCAGATTCCGTAATTCTCATCATGTCAAGAAACAGAACCATCGCTCCACCGGGGGGGGGGGGGGTCATATTATGAAGACTCAAAGGAACCTTCGTCCAGATACGATATCCGACGACCGAACAACTGCTCAAAGTACATACAAAGGTTCATTTAAATAAACCCATTGAAAATTGACTTCACACGGCGACTTGAAATTACCAACTGTCTTGGGTCAGAGTTCTCTTGCTTGAGGATACACTCGGGCACATTATTCTTTCTAATTTATCTTCCTCTTGTTTCATTTAAGTTTTTATAGTTTATAAAGGAAATATTTATTTTAATGCTGTTACTGTTCTTAAAGTATTTTATTTTTCCTTGTTTCTCTTCCTCACTGGGCTATTTTCCGTGTTGGAACCCCAGGGCTTATAGCATCCTGCTTTCAACTAGAATTGTAGCTTAGCAAGTAGTAGTAATAATAATAATAATAATTTAATAACGCAGCGTAAAGCAGTGCGTCAAAAAATTCAAAGGTTCCGTCTGAGATTACAAAATGATAATTTGAAACGGGTTTTCTTATAGACCTTACTTCGTCGGAGAACCCGTCACAGCCTGCGTCACTCTTGACAACGCTTCAATGTACTACAAAATCGCTCTTTAAGAAACAGGTTCCAGTGTGACTGAAACGCCATGTCTCAATTGATTGCGCCAATTCTTCATAAAACCTGCGTAGGAGAGTGCTGGTAGCAAGACCTACAGATAGCAAGGTGATATTTAGACCTTGGCAGTTCGAATATTCACCTAGGAAGAGTTTAAAGGCTTATCGGCCGCTCATGAAGGGCAGAGGCAAGGGAGAGTGATATTCCCCTACCAACCAAGACAATGTCCTAGAGACTGACCATATATACATATGATCAGAACCCATGGCCCCTATCCACCAAAGCTAGGACCAAGGAGGGCCAGGCAATGGCTGCTGATAACTAGACCTTGGCTAGCAGCTCGAACGATCATCTAGGAAGAGTTCTTCAGAAGAAACCTTGGTGGAATACACTGCATTAGAGTGCAGAGGCAACGTCAATTTCAAACCAGTTCAGTTCAGTAAAGATTGTCCTGCCTTATGCAAGACACGGGCTCTTGCTTTGGCAGCCCGTAAGCGAATTTAATTGGAATTTACTTTAACTTTGAAAGAGGGAGTTTCATAATGTTAAAAAGGTTCAGTTAACTTACGGTAATACAAGTGAGATTAAAATTATACAATGAGTGTGATGTACTGTATTACTTTAAAGACTAATTGATTATAAACTACGTTAAATTTAGATAGCAAATTTCAAACCAATTCCAGGCCTCATTTAAACGAACAACATTCTAATTATTGCATCAAATAAAAAAACCAGCCCAATTAGACTGGATAATCGGTCAAACACAGCGATTAGTTGAAAGTTAACCGTCAAGCAAGAGACATAGATTGGGTGGTCTCTATAAACCTGCAAGTAAGAGACAGATTGGGTCGTCTCTATAAACCTGCAAGCAAGAGACATAGATTGGGTCGTCTCTATAAACCTGTGTGGTTAGGACAGGAATCTCATCATGAAAACCAACGTCAAACTTGTCGATCGGACAACTAGGAGGAGATTTACCCCCAATTCCAAACATGTTCCAAACGTGTCTTGGAAGTGACAACTCGAAAGATTCCATCAAATCTTCATCAACAATCTTTTTTTCTTTCCAACGAAGAGAGCTATAAAAAGACGTAACAGTTTTGAAGCGTGACTAGAAAGGCAAAACCACAGAAAAAAAAATGCGTTAAATCTTCATACTGGCAACT
>NC_090741.1:45421566-45431566 GCF_036898095.1 Palaemon carinicauda | reverse complement strand
TTGGAGGAGGAGGAGGAGGATACAGCTTGGGGGAGGAGGAGGTGGAGGAGGAGGATACAGCTTGGAGGAGGAGGATACAGCTTGGAGGAGGAGGAGGAGGAGGAGGATACAGCTTGGAGGAGGAGGATACAACTTGGAGGAGGAGGAGGAGGAGGATACAGCTTGGAGGAGGAGGAGGATACAGCTTGGAGGAGGAGGAGGAGGATACAACTTGGAGGAGGAGGAGGAGGAGGATACAGCTTGGAGGAGGAGGAGGATACAGCTTGGAGGAGGAGGAGGAGGATACAGCTTGGGGGAGGAGGAGGTGGAGGAGGAGGATACAGCTTGGAGGAGGAGGAGGAGGAGGAGGATACAGCTTGGAGGAGGAGGAGGAGGATACAGCTTGGAGGAGGAGGAGGAGGAGGATACAGCTTGGAGGAGGAGGAGGATACAGCTTGGAGGAGGAGGAGGAGGATACAGCTTGGAGGAAGATGAGGAGGAGGAGGAGGGGGATACAGCTTAGAGGAGAACTTGGAGGAGGAGGAGGAGGATACAGCTTGGGGGAGGAGGAGGTGGAGGAGGAGGATACAGCTTGGAGGAGGAGGAGGATACAGCTTGGAGGAGGAGGAGGAGGATACAGCTTGGAGGAGGAGGAGGAGGATACAACTTGGAGGAGGAGGAGGAGGAGGATACAGCTTGGAGGAGGAGGAGGATACAGCTTGGAGGAGGAGGAGGAGGATACAGCTTGGAGGAAGATGAGGAGGAGGAGGAGGGGGATACAGCTTAGAGGAGAAGGAGGAGGAGGAGGAGGGGGATACAGCTTGGAGGAGGAGGAGGAGGAGGATGATAGAGCTTGGAGGAGGAGGTGGAGGATGATACAGCTTGGAGGAGGAGGAGGAGGATACAGCTTGGAGGAGGAGGAGGAGGATACAGCTTGGGGGAGGAGGAGGTGGAGGAGGAGGATACAGCTTGGAGGAGGAGGATACAGCTTGGAGGAGGAGGAGGATACAGCTTAGAGGAGGAGGAGGAGGAGGAGGATACAGCTTGGAGGAGGAGGAGGATACAGCTTGGAGGAGGGAGGGAGGGAGGGAAGGAGGAGGAGGAGGAGGAGGATACAGCTTAGAGGAGGAGGAGGAGGATACAGCTTAGAGGAGGAGGAGGAGGATACAGCTTAGAGGAGGAGGAGGAGGAGGAGGATACAGTTTGGAGGGAGAATCTCCCTCCATGAGAAGATTGTCAGGAATTCCCTCTGTCGAATGACGTTAACTCCCACTAACTGAATCACTTGATTTTAACTTTCTTGGTTCTTTGGACAAGGAATCTACCTTTGCCTAAAACATCGTGGAAATGAGACAAAGCATTGTCAGTACATAGAGTCACAGGTCACTCTACCGAAGCCTCATCTGGCGTTGTTGGTCAATATTAGAGCCAGCTAAGTGTACAAGCATAGTTAAACCATGTCTCAATCAGCTGTGGTAAAAGCAAAGCATCAGAAATTTTCATAAGAAAAAATGTCTTATTCTATCAATCAAGTCACCTTTCAAACTTATTTGTAATGCCTAGCCGATGACCTCTCACACTTCTGGTATCAGTAGTTCACTGCACTTTCAATTCCAACACTAGTAAGCTCTGTAACTCTCTCCGTGCTTCCGTTTTCCCCGCTCCTTACGATGCAATATAAGGCTTCTTTCGAGTACAGAACCCAATTCTAATCCACCCTTCTCCTCTTTGAACGCTTCCACCAGCCAGGGCAACTAAAGAATACTATAGTCAATTCTTTTCAGTGAGGCAGATTTGCACCGACTCGCAGGGTGCCCTTTTAGCTCGGAAAAAGTTTCCTGATAGCTGATTGGTCGGACAAATATACTTCCGACCAATCACCTATCAGGAAACTTTTCCGAGCTAAAAGGGCACCCCTGCGAGTTGGTGCAAATCTGCCTCACTGAAAAGAATTGACTATAGATATCCCAAGGACTCATAATGGCCATTCAGACAACGAAGATTTACGACTGAGTTTCGCCGTTCGATTCAGACCCAATTTTGGACGAACTTTCCCTCCATCAAACTTCCTCAACAAACTCTAATGACATTCTTCAAGGACAGACAATTAAGCTAAACTTTGGTGCCGTAACACTGTTACCTGTTTATTGACTTGGGGGGAGGAAACGGGTATTTGCATATATTAAAAGAAATTACGGAACGAGTTTATAGTAAAACACTGACTATAAGAAATAAGTATATATATACGCACACCCACACACAGATACACACACACATATATATCTATCTATCTATCTATCTATATATATATATATATATATATATATATATATATATATATATATATATATATACTGTATATATATATAGATATATAGATAGATAGATAGAGATATATGTATTCATAAATATCTAATACACCCGCATTTTTGGACGCATGTGTAAATAGACTAAATATATATATATATATATATATATATATATATATATATATATATATATCAAAAAGAATATTACACCAGCACAACTACAGTTTAATAAATGTCATTCGCGAAAAAAAATCGATGAAAATCCAAATGGAGACGTTCAAAGGAATCTCGAGTGTTTTACCAAGACAAATTTCAAGAGAAATTCAAGACAAAAACACAAGCAGTAGCAGAACGAATGCCCTGAGCAGTAGAGTCAAGGCACCGAATCGTCCTCCCTCGCAAGACTCCTAAACAATATCTTGGAATCAGTTGGAATTCCTCTTATTCCTTCAATCAATTGTTTTGCGAGAATGTCTATCAATCTATTGGAACCCTCCCCTTCCATTTCTCGTTCTGCTATTCAAATTCACCTAGCAACAGGTTAAGTAGAACAAGCGGTATGGCAAGATGGTGTACTATCTGTACACTGTGCACACACACACATATATAAATTATATATACACCCACACACACATATATATATATATATATATATATATATATATATATATATATATATATATATATACATATATATATATATATATATATATATATATATATATATGTATATATATATATACATATATATATATATATATACATATATATATGTATATATATATATATATATATATATATATATACATATATATATACATATATATATATATACATATATATATGTATATATATATATATATATATATATATATATATGTATATTGTCGTCTGTTAGGCTAACGATAAGGAACAGAAAATCTTCGAGTTTATTTCATGTCAAGAACTAAAGAGGGAAGGTAGCCATGATTGATTGATTGATTGATTTAAAGTTTTCAGGCATCCTGACATCTGAGGTCATTGATGCCGGAGGTACCCATGAAGGTCACCATTTAGCTCAGTCTGCTCGGGACAGATTCTACGAAAATGAACAGACTGGTTTTAAGGAATTTAAGATATAAGAACTCGTGAAGCCATTCAGCTAGAAGGCTGAGAGGCTTGTGCTGCTAAGGACTGATCAAAAGTTGTAAAGACCCTTTAGTAGTAGTGCCTGCAGTGCTCCGTGTTAGGGAACATGCATAGCACTCCTAAAGTAGTGGTAGTGATAGTATACTCGCCTCATAGGCAAGCGGACCCAGGCTCATATACCGACCAAGAACGAGTCAATCTGGGTAGGTTTCGGTAAATAATTCCACAGATTTCTTAAGAAAATTATAAAAAATGGCAAAAGATGAAAATAAATGGGTCTTGTAAAGAGTTCCAATGTGATTGAAAATCGTTTCCATGGTAAAATCACCTTATCATCTTTAAGAATATATGATTATAATCTTATCCTAAATATAAAAATTAAAATAATAGGTTGTCTAATTATCCAAACCGAATATTTCCAAAGTACCATAGGTTTCGACCCATACCTCCAAAGAAAACATTGCAAAACTGAAACGTACAGCCTCTTGCATAAAAAAAAAAAAAAAAATTCAATGAAATATTCAGCCTATTAGAAAATGAAAGATTCATATCTGGCCCAAAACCTTAGTCATTTGCAATGCCGTTAAGACAAAATATTTAGCATCAGTAAAAAGTTCAAATCCTTTAGACCAATAATTATTGATATTTGGTTCTGAAAACAATGTGTACTCTGAACATGGCATGATTAATCGCAAGATTTCTAAGAAATGTAGTAAAGTAATCCAGTCATACCCTTAAAATTTGCATCAGGTTAGGTTTAAATGAATGTCTAAGATCCCTAGAATGGCCTAGCACATGATTGATGGCATAATTGACAACTAAATAGATGAACAACAATGTTGACAAAAAGCGCAGTATTGTTGACCCTTATTAGGCCTACATACATTATAAGGACACAAACAAGTAAATAATATTAATGAAATCAATCAATAATGTTAAAACTAACATGCAAAGAACCAAGAGTAATTAAATAATGATTATACTAAAACATCATGCAAAAGATGAGTGGTAACACTTACGTTCAGCCGCGAAGCGAAGAGCTGGTAGAAGTTTGCAACCACTTCCGGTGTGCCAGTTAGAGACTCTCTGACAGAGGGTGTTCTTCTTCAGGGCAATATACTTCACTCTATCCTTACTAACAGAGCAAACTTTGTAGGATACGCCAAAATGCATCACAGTTAACACAGTCTTCACTAAGCGTTGGTTTTTCTTCTTTGTATGCCTTCTTTTATCAGACTCCTTACTAATACAGCCACAAATATATGCATTTTGCTTAAGATCACCAAGGACCCAATATGCATCAAGAATACGTTTCCCTCTTTCGATAGTGACACCCTCAAAGCAGCCATCTCTACACTAAAGCCCATGTTTCATTAAGAACAGCAATTCCATTTTCTAAGCCTAATTTACATAAGTCAACCCAGAATTCCTAGTTTTCTTTGCTACATTCTTATCCTAGCTCTCAACATACGCTTAACTGATCTACTATTTTTTCAATGAATTTTTTGGGTCGCTTTGGAATCTCATTATACCAACACTAAGCCTCGGGGTCGTATTAGCCCATCACTATCCCTATTATCATTATTATATTATCACTAGCTAAGCTAGCTTAATTGTGAGTTTCATACAACACCACAGTATCCTCTAACCGTAAATAATGCTATTAATAATCTAAACCTTTACGAGAAAAAAAATAGCAAACCCTTTCTATACGGGCTAACATCATAAGCCTATGATGTAAGGACTAATAGAAAGGGATACGAGATAGAGATGTGTGTGTGTGTGTGTGTGTGTACAACACTGATTAATTTACCATGTGTAAAATTACATATTATACATAATATAAAAATAATATAAACCTTTACGAAAAATACCAAACCTTTCCATACACTTTTACATCATAGGCCAAAGATGTAAGTTTGTATAGAAAGGGTTTGCTATTGTTTACGTAAAGGTTTAGAATTTATTAATAGCATTATTTTCGGTTTGAGGATACAGTAAAGTGGCATAAAAATCACAATTAAACGAATTCATAATTCCACCGCCGAGTTACAACCACCCTTTACAACCGTGATATAACCACCTCTCCCCCTCCCTTCCATCCCCGCTTCGAAATATGACAGTAGGCTGTTCCTTTTACCTCCCCGAGATATTCACCAATAAAGAGTTTCATTAACTCCGTGTTTTAGTAGATTCTGGTTATCAAAGAAAATTTATAATAACACGTTTTCCTTATACTTAGTGAAATTTATCTCAATTTAGGGGAAAACGTGTAAGGTCACAAAATTACGCAGCCTGCATCCGAAAACAAGCTCCTGTCATTGACTTTGGCAGGTGTTATCAAAATTTAGTGTTATCATTAAAATACTTTTAAAAAAAAAACTCTATTCGTTAACATTATTGACAAAACATATATCTGAGGGAGAAATTTAGGTTAGTAAATAAGTTTGAATTTACATTAATGGGTAATTAATTGAAAACAATGACGCTATTCGGACAAAATAATCAGCTTGTTTGAAACTTTTCCGAGCTAAAAGCACACCTCTACAAGCAAGTGTATATCTGCCTCGTTGAAAACAGAGTATAAAAAACTGCTTACCAAACCTACTAGAGCTGTCGATTTCGGTGATCATATTCATAACACTTGCTGATGTGTTATCACTTGCCTTAGCACATTCACAAGGCAAGTTGCAATCTGGATAAATGTTAATATCGGACTCAGAATTGAAACCTGTAGAATATGTTCTACCACACACCATGCGTTATCTCTTGGCACTACAGCATAAGCCGTTTTACGATAGAAAAACCCAATATTTAAGTTACTACCACACGATGTTGTAGCTTGAGGATCATCAGCACACTCACTATCACTGCTCGACATCGTTTCGAGTATTAATAATTCCGAAAATAGCCAATAAACTTAAAAAAAACAAAGAGGACTTTCGGGAGACGTTCAAACTTGCCACGCGCCGGCCAGATGTAAACAAATGACTCGATTAATGGCGGCTAAGTTGCCAGCTATCACCATCAATAAAATTTTCGGCAAATATTGTTTTCAGATTGTGTATTGGCAGAGCCTTTTTTATTTTATGTTATGATATAATTGTAATTTTAATTTTAGAATATAATTTTATTATTATGACGCACTTAAGAAAAAACAATAACGTAAAATATTTACGTTTACACAACGGTATGGCATCACTTCACTATCAGTAAAATTTTCGGCAAATTTTGTTTTCAGAATGTGTATAGGCAGAGCTTAGTTATTTTATGTTAGAATAGGATTTTAATATTAATTTAGAAATATAATTTTATTATTGTGACGCACTAAAGAAAAAACAATAACGTAAAATATTTACGTTCACACTACTCGGTATGGCATCACTGCGTTCACCTATCAGCTGATCATCGAGACTCGAGAGATGTGAAGTGGTTGGTTAAAAGGCCCCTCATGAATAGCAGAGACAATGAACATATGGCAATGCCCTTAGCCACAGGACAATGCCCCCAGATTTGAGACTGACCATATATACATAAAATTATCGTCCAAATCCCCTCTCTGTCCAAACTAGATCCAGTAGCATGAGGGAATTGGTTACAGACGCTACAAGAAATATGTGAGCTTGAGTGGGACTCCAACCCAAGTCCGGTGATCGCCAGTAGGGACGTTTCAAATAGGCCACCACAATTGGGATGTTGAAGTTCCAATTTTATGTTCAGTCATGAAAAACGATATTCGCGCTCAATGGGATTTTCAAACGTCTTCCATTTTTCGTATTTTACTCTCACTTATACCATTCGAAAGAGAAGAAATGGTGCTTGTTGTGAGTCTCGATAGCACCATTGCAGTAAACGTTTTGGAATTGATCAAGAAATATACCATTTCTTTTCATAGTCTTCACATTGGGGGGAATATTATTATTATTATTATTATTATTATTATTATTATTATTATTATTATTATTATTATTATTATGGAATGCTAAGCTACAGCTCTAGTTGGAAAAGCAGTATTCTATAGGCCCATGGTCTTATAGCCGCTGCCATTCTTCAAAGATTATTCACAGTTTTTGTTGAAGACTACACGAGAAGCATATTTAATGGCCGTAGTCATGATAAACTAATCCCTGCATGGCATCAGCTGCATTTTGGTACTACAAAGAAATGGTAATAAAAAATCAAGCCATAAATATTTTGAGTAAATTGGAGTAGTTTGAATTCAGGCTAAAGTTATACTTGTGAAGTTATTTTCTGGATGAATTCCACAAGACAAGTCGATCACTACAAGATTCCCAAAGTTAGTCTAGAATATCAGTGGTTCCCAACCTGGGGGAAATTTCCCCCTGGGGGGAAATTTGAAGCTACCAGGTGGGGAATAATTACACTACCTACTAACTAAAAAAAGTATCAGGTGATAAAGCTAGCCCTAATATTGATACACTGGTGCACAAGAAGCAGCCTCAACCTTCTCACTAATTCAATTTTGAAGTAGAAGAATAAACAAAAGTCCTTTTATTTTTCTACTAGCCACTCTCCATATACTGATAAACAAATAGTTACAGAGTAAAATCGATAGAGAGCTATGCGGTTAGTTGTTACTAACCGCTCTCTATCCATCTTACTCTGTAACTATTTGTTTATAAGTATATTTGTATAATGGAAAAATAAATGAGTAAGTCGTCACAGTGTGTATCAACTACTCTTTCCCTCATACACATGAAGGAGGAAATCTGGAGGGTTGCACTGGGTGCAGGGGGGAAATGACAGGAAAAAGGTTGGGAACCACTGCTCTAGATGGATGTAAGAAATTGTATGCTTTGTTTTCGAATTTTGTTAAAGGTACCAAGGATCTTTTCGATCATTTTGAAGAACAGGCAAAGGAAAATTTGCCTAATGTTGGTTTAAGAAAAGCAGATCTAGAAGAAGGTATACTGTAGGCCTATGCATGATGAATATGGTGCTTAATTCTAATAGCCAGGCCTTCTCCATCATGAGGCTCAATACTACACAGTATTCTAGAAGTTTTATTCCAGCTGTTACCAAGTTGTGGAATGATCTTCCTAATCGGGTAGTTGAATCAGCAGAGCTTCAAAAGTTCGAGCAAATGTTTTATGTTGATCAGGATGACATAAGTCTTTTTATAGTTTATATATGACATATCCGTTTTGTGACGTTGTTAATAGTTTATATAGGATATATCTGTTTTGACGTTGTTACTGTTTTAGAATGATTTATTGTTAACTTGTTCTCATCATTTATTTATTCCCTTATTTCCTTTCCTCACTGGGCTATTTTTCCCTGTTGGAGCCCCTGTGCTTATAGCATCTTGCTTTTCCAACTGGGGTTGTAGCTTGGCTAATAACAATAATAATAATAATAATAATAATAATAAGAGAACCTTGAGCTAGGAGATAAGTTCATAGTCAAAGCATTTATACCTGTGTTGGATGCATAAGAGTCAAACCTGAGACAGAGGACATCAGTACACAATGATGCTGCAAACGTTTTTCATTCTTTAAAGCAGTGGTTCCCAACGTTTTTTCTGTCATTTCCCCCCTGCACCCAGTTCAACCATCCAGATTTCCCCCCTTCATGCCCCGCCCAGCCCTCATGCCCACTCGCCTGCCTCAAAAATGGGCATGACACCCCAATTCTCCCCTTGAATATCATGTCAGTGAGAACTGATATGATCATATCACAATTGAATGGCTAACAACAAATTGCCGCACGTAATATGGGGACATTTTCCGCTTGTTTTAGTTAGTAGGTAGTGTAGTTATTTCCCCCCTGGAAGCTTCAAATTTCCCCCCAGGGGGAAATTTCCCCCAGGTTGGGAACCACTGTTTCAAAGAATTAGATGTTATAGAAGATGAGATTAGTGCCTCACCAAATCTAAATCCACCACTGACTTAAGGATAATATTAGATGTTTGTACCATGGTACAAATACTCACCATATTACTTAACCAAGAGCCCACTATCACGCTCTATAAATTTTCTACCTCTTGGTCTTCGTCTTATCCGAAATGGCGATATGAAAACCAAGCAATTTTCCATCAAGTCTTTTACGAAATCAGAGATTTCTCGAACTTCTTCATCTGCCTAAAAATATTTCTCTTTAAAGGTTTAAAGACCACTCATGAATGGCAGAGGCAAGGGACAGTGACATTGCCCTATGAAACAGGACAATGCACTAGAAATTGACCATATATACATATGATCAGCGCCCAAGACCCCTCTCCACGCAAGCTAGGACCAAGGAGTGCCAGGCAATGACTTCTGATGGATCAGCAGATAGACCTAACGCTCCCCCAAACCCTCCCATCCTTAGCGCACAATGACGGTGAGGTTACAGCGACCAAAGGAACCAACGCGTTTGAGCGGGACTCGAACCCCAGTCTGGCAATCCCCAGGCTAGGATGCTACCAACCTGTATTAGTGGCAAATATCATATGATATAGATTTTCCTCCTTTAAGCCTTACAAGATCAATAATCAGCGTCATAGAAAAAAAAATTGAAACAAATAAATTCACGTGAGCATTGTGTAAAGGAAAAATTACTTGGAGGCAAGATTAAGTTGTGCC
>NC_090741.1:45406566-45416566 GCF_036898095.1 Palaemon carinicauda | reverse complement strand
TAATAATAATAATATTAATAATAGCAATAATAATGGTAATAATAATAATAATAATAACAATAATAATAATACTAATAATTGTAATAATGATAGCAATAATAATAATGATACTAATAATAATAATGATAATAATAATAATGATAATGATATAAATAGAATGATAATAATAATAATATGAATATTATTAGTAATAATAATAATAATATCAATATATATGATGATAATAATTATAATAATAATAATAATAATAATAATAATAGTAAATATAATTATAACAATAATAATAATAATAATAATAATAATAATACTATTATCATTATATTAAAACATATTAGCAGTGTGTCATTTTTAGACAGGTTCAGCCTTGTTACCAGTAGCGTAACAATCCCATGTATATCATACAAACATGCATATTTATCATACACTCACAATATAATACACTTCTTACGTTCTTTACTCGTAAAAGCATTTAAAAATATTTTTTTAAGCAAGTATTGAGTAGAGTTAGAGGGATAGATCAGTGGCCTAAAGTGAAATCTCAGAGGGTAGAAATGGACCTCAGTCCCGTGCAGTCCTTACGTGGGAGAAGGTGTGAAGCATCTCGCGTCTGGTAAATATTAAGCCCTGTCCAAATGATCCAGCAACCTCAACGGGCAAACAGTGATACCAGACCACAATAGGTAGTGAGAATGAGCGTTGATGTCGTCAGAAGCGGGAAAACCACAGGCAGGGTTCAGGCTACAAACAGTGATGCCAGATCCCTGTCTGATTTTCCCGCCTCTGATCTCCTCAACCCTAATTCTCACTACCTATTGTGGTCTGGTATCACGTTTGCCCGTCGAGCATGCTTGATCGTGTGGACAGGGCTTTAGGTTTAAAAATCCAGAGTAGGCTCAACATTATGGAAACTGGTGTGTACAAAATTAAACTAAGGTGGCAAATTAGAGCAGCATTTGGTAGTTTATTGTTGAATGTGGCCTGGACATGTGTGCACTCGCTGAAAAAAGACTGACTGTATTCGAAAAAGCCTTAGAGGGAGAAAAGTGGTTGTTACATTCCGTTAAGCCCTGTCCACACGATCGAGCATGCCCGACGGGCAAACAGTGATACCAGGCCACAATAGTTAGTGAAAATGAGGGTTGGTGACGTCAAAATATGGTCAGTCTCTAGGGCATTGTCCTGCTGGCTACAGCAATGTCTGTCTTTTGCCTCTGCCATTCATGAGCAGCCTTTAGAATCTTTAAAAACACACTGGTGACGTCATGGCAGCCAGGTCCAAATGTGTAAAACATTCAAGTGGAGAGCGAATTTTAAGATATTTCACATTTTATTAAGAATGTCTTGACATTCGGTCTTCTTTCCCTAGGGATAATTAAGATCTCATTAAATGGAAATCTTGGGTGGGATAATCGTAGATGGAGGAATACAGGAAGAATGGAAATTGGGCGATATTACTTATTGTGGGTTATGAAAACAGAAAGTGGACACAGTGAGATAATTTCGTAAAACACAATCTGATGATTAATGGAATGAGCCAGAGGAGAAACTAAAAGCACAAGATAAGAAAACTAAGAAAGAGCTATAGAGATATTTAAAGAATTGGTATAGAAGTCACTGGAATCCTATAGTTTGGAAAAATATCTGTTATAAAGTTGAATACCAACAGTAAATCCGCGGAGGAAGATGAGGAAAGAAAAAAAATTGAAAAAGAAAAACTATCGAAACCGAGACATTCGGAAAAAACCTGAAATTAATGATGGCTTCAGAACGACTTGAGATGAGTCTCCTCCAAACAATTAATTGCTGAAGTTTATCAAACTATTAATTGGCACAACTTAATCTTGCCTCCAAGTAATTTTTCCTTCAACACAAGGCTCATGTGAATTCAAGTTTTTGCTATGACGATGATTATTGATCTTGTAAGGCTTAAAGGAGGAAAATCTATATCTTATGATACTTGCCACTAATACAGGTTGGTAGCGTCCTTGCCTGGGGATTGCGAGACTGGGGTTCGAGTCCCGCTTAAACGCGTTAGTTCCTTTGGTCGCTGTAACCTCACCGTAATTGTGCGCTAAGGATGGGAGGGTTTGGGGGAGCGTATAGGTCTATCTACTGAGTCATCAGGAGCCATTGCCTGGGCCTCCATGGTCCTAGTTTGGATGAAGAGTGGTCTTGGGCGCTGATCATATGTATATGGTCAGTTTCTAGGGCATTGTCCTGCTTAAGCGGTCTTTAAACCTTTGAATGGAAATATTCTTATGCAGATGATGTTCAAAAAATCTCTGATCTCGTACAAGACTCGATGGAAGATAGCTATCTTTCATATCGCCATTTTGGATAAGACGAAGATCAGGATTTAGGAAAGTTATGGAATGTGATGGTGGACTCTTGGTTGTTAAGTAACTAGATGAGTGTTTGTACCATAGTACAAAAATCTAATATTATCTTAGTATCAGTGGCGGACTTAGATTTGGTGAGGCCCTAAGTGATTTTAACCTTCTGGAAGCTTTGTAAACGTTATAGAAGCTACCTGGGCAAGGATCAGACAGTGATTTTAGCCTTCTGGAAGCGTTGTTAACGTTATAAAAGCTGCTTGATCAAGTTTGTTCATGAGCATAGCAAGTGCTAAGTTAAATTTAATGGAGTCCTATCAAATGAATTTCCAGTGAGCATCGGAGTACTCCAAGGGAATGACTTGTCACCTATGTTGTTTATCCTCCTCATGGATTTTGTAATGCGTAGTGAATTGAATTGCTAATAGGAAATTAGCAGACCTAGAGTATGCTGATGATGCTGTCCATATCAGCAGAACACCACAGGATTTGTAATGCCTGCTTACCAGAATGCATGAAATATCACACGAAGTTGGGCTCAAGATAAATAGAAAAAAGAGAGATGATGAGAATGGAGTATGCAATAGATGAAATATCATAGGAAGGAGAAAGGATAATGAGGTAGAATCATTTAAGCATTTAGGAAATATGATATCCAATACAGGTTCCTTAGAATTAGAGTTTTGTGAAAAAAAAAAATCAGATAATGGCTGGGTTAAGTAAAATTTTGAAATCAAATCGCTTGAAATTACATATAAAAATCAGACTATATATCAGTTCAGTGATATCCGTGTTACTACAGTATATGGACTTGAGTCATGGTATGATAATGAAACAATCTCCAATAGATTTAGTAGAATTGAGAACAAAGCCCTCAGAATGATATTGGGAGTTAAATGGCAGGACAGGATTAGAAATGAAACTATAAGAGAGATTACTCAGGTGCCATACGTGGATGAGATTATGATGAGCGGTAGATGGAGATGGTTTGGGCATACTCTTCGCACTCCCCAAGAGAGATTTGGGTGCCGGTTTAGTATGTAGCCTAGCTTTTTATTCTGGTTTAGTAAGTGGCCTACCGGGCTTGTTAGGTTAGGTTAGGTTAGATTAGGTAAGGCTAGGCTAGGCTAGGCTAGGCTAGGCTAGGTTAGGTTAGGTTGGGTAAGGTTAAGTTAGGCTAGGCTAGGCTAGGTTAGGTTAGGTTGGGTAAGGTTAAGTTAGGCTAGGCTAGGCTACGCTAGGCTAGGTTAGGTAAGGTTAGGTAAGGTTAGGCCACATGATAAAACATATAATTTCGTAGCCCATATTCGAAAGGTAGGCCACATACTAAACCGGCACCGAGATTAATTTACCAAACGTTTAACTGGGCTCCACAAGGCACTAGAAGAGTTGGAAGATCCAGGCTTACATGGCTGATGACAATGAAGCGGGAAACAGGAGATGATGAATGGATAAGTATTAAATTAAAAGCTCAAGATAGAGACGACTGGCGAAGTCTAACCGAGGCCCTTTGCGTCAATAGGCGTAAGTAAGAGGAGATAATGATATCGATATATAATTTCATATGTCCTCTGAAAACAATGAAGGATTTCGGTCATAATATTAGGCTTACTTTCTATCGTTAATTTAGTCATGATACATGTGCCCGAAGGGTTGTCTTAAAAGGAATAATATAATTGTTTACAAAGAGAGAGAGAGAGAGAGAGAGAGAGAGAGAGAGAGAGAGAGAGAGAGAGAGAGAGAGAGAGAGAGAGAGAGAAAGCTTTCTTGAGCAGCCAAGCTCAGGGAAGTCTTTTAAAAAGCAATTCGGGAGGTGGAATTAACAAAAATAGAGAGAGAGAGAGAGAGAGAGAGAGAGAGAGAGAGAGAGAGAGAGAGAGAGAGAGAGAGAGAGAGAGAGAGAATAGCGTTATAAATTTTCCTTGTCCCATAGAAAAAAATCTAGGCTAGGCCTATGCGCCTGCTTGCTATAAGCCTAAGTATTTTAGATTTAGTTTATAACAATGAGGTTAATACCAACAAGGAATTAACAAACAATATGAGAGTTGAAAATAGGCCTAAGCAAAATAACTTCCATGAAAATGATTCCGATCACCTAATAAGCATAGATATAGGCTTATGAAATAAAATAATTATACAAAGCGAAGGCATAAGAAGGTCTGAATTGCAAGCTTTAAAAGATACCTTGTAAATACAGTAATTAGTTTTTTTTAAAGTCAGCTGATATACCAAATCATTCTCATTTGAGAAATATTGAATTAGATCTCTCTCTCTCTCTCTCTCTCTCTCTCTCTCTCTCTCTCTCTCTCACATAATCAATTCATAATAGGCTAAGCCAACTAAAATACTCTTCTATTGATATAGCAAATAAACAATATTCACCTGGAGTTAAATCCTTTGTATACATGTGTTGAGTAAAGCACATCAGTTTCTTTCAATTTGCGTCCATTTTTAGGACGATAATCTAAAAGTATATGTGAAAGGATTCTACGAAAATTATCAGAGATAAAATTAATGGAGCATAGGCCTACTCTTGCATTCTTCACGCTAAAATCATTATTCCCAAATTTTTCAAAGAGATGGATTCCTAGGAAATCTGTAAAATTAAATGCCTTTTTATGGCACATACCAAAATCTTTGCTATTTATTATTAACTAATTGAAATATTAAAAGGTCAGTGAATTCCCTCCAAAACCGCTAATGAAACTTTTGCAACTTGCTCAGCTGGGTTCCGAGTTACGCCAGTGCGCGGGAAAACATAAAACTCACGAACTCATCTTAACTTCTCTTCCACCTTGGGCTGAGCCTGAAGGTGCTACTTCAACCAACATCGCAGTTGCGGTATCCTTTTGAAAACGTTCCTGCCTGTCGATCTCTGGACTGGGGTTCGAGTCCCGGTGAAGCTCATAAGTTTCTAGTAATGTCCTCAACCTCTTGGAGGGAGCTTATAAGTCTACCTACTGAGTTATCAGCAGCCGTTGCTACTGGACCTACTGTCTGTCTGTCTGTATAGATTGCCTTACCTTGTGTAAGACCCGGGCTCTTGCCTTTGGGCAGCCCAGAAAAGAATGTAATTTGAATTGTAGAGCGTTATATGTGTATAAAAGAACTTGTAACTTGAATAGGGTTAAACGTTGGGTACTAGAGAGGGAGCTTTAGCGCTGATCATATGTATATATAATAAGTCTCAAGTATTGGGCATTGTCACTGTCACTTGCCTCTACCATTAACGAGAAGCCTTTACGGTTTGGTTGGTTTGAAGTTTCTTTGGTTGGTTTAAAGTTTAAACCAACCACTCGAAGCAGGGATGCCATTGCCATACGGTACAACGGTAGTGTAAACGTAAATATTTAATTTTATTGTTTTCTATTATTTAATGCTTCATAGCAGTGAAATTATATTTCAAAATTAATAAAACAATTATATTTTAACATAAAATAGGAAAAACTCTGCCGATACGAACGATAGTGAAGCAGGGATGCCATACGGATTGTAAAATTAAATACTTTATTTTATTGTTTTTTTTATTTAGTGCTTCATAGCAATCAAATTATATTTTAAAATTAATAATGCAATTATATTTTAACTTAAAATAAGACAAACTCTGCCGATACAGATTCAGAAAACATTATTTTGTCGAAAACTTTACTTCTGGTGTCGGATCAGTTGGCAGCCATTACCCAATGTTTACATCTGGCCGACGTGTGTAAAGTTTGAGCGTCTCGCGAACTTTCTCTGTGTTTTTTAAGTTTATTGGCTATTTTCGGAAGTTTTAACACTCGAAACTATGTCGAGCAGTGATAGTGAATGTGCTGATGATCCTCAAGATACCACATCGAGTGGTAGTAGCTTAAATACTCGGGTTTTCTATCGTTAAAACAGCGTATGCTGTAGTGCCAAGAGATAACGCATGGTGTGTGGTAGAACGTATTCTTCAGGGTTCAATTCTGAGTCCCATAATGTCATCTATGCAGATTGCAACTTACCTGTGAATTTGCTAAGGCAAGTGATAGCACATCAGCAAGTGTTATGAATGAGATCACGGAAATCGACAGCTGTTGGCTTTAGCTTTGGTAAGCAGATTTTCTATACTCGATTTTTCATGAGGCAAATTAGCCCTCACTTAGCAATGGTTAAATTTTTGGTAATTTTTTATTGTATTACAGGGTGAGATTTCGAACAGAAAATATATGTTTTCCTATAGTTAATAACGTGATTTAACCGAATTTGCTGAAATAGTATCATTGTTTTCACTTAATTACCAGTTAATGTAAATCGAAACTTATTTACTAACCTAAATTTATCCCTCAGATATATGTTTTGTCAATAATGTTAACGAATAAAGAGATTTTTTAAAAGTATTGTGATGGTAACACTAGATTTTAATAACATCTGCCAAAGTCAAAGACAGGAGCTTGTTTTCAGATGTAGGCTACATAATTTTAGACCTTAAACACTTTTTAACAAAAAAGTGATAAATTACACTAAATATAAGAAAAAACATGTTATTATAAATTTTCTTTGATTACCAGAATCTACTAAAACATGAAATTAATGGAATTTGCTATTGGTGGATATTTCGGAGGAGGTAAAAGGAACAGCCTGCTGTCATATATCGAAGCGGGGATGGAAGGGTAAGGAGGGGTGGTTGTATCACGGTTGTAAAGGGTGGTTGTAACTCGGCGGTGAAATTATGAATTCCTTTAATTGTGATTTTTATGCTACTCTATAGTATCCTTAAACCGAAATTAGTGCTATTAATAAAATCTGAACCTATATGAAAAAAATGGCGAACCCTTTCTATACGGACATACATGTTAGGCCTATAATGGAAGTCTATTTTTTTTCGTAAAGACTAAAATTCTTGTGAATTGTGTAAAATATGTTATTTATACACATGCTAAATTAATCAGTGTTATACACACACACACACACACACACAGCTGACGTCTCTCTCGTATCCCTTTCTAGACGTACTTACATCATAGGTCTATGATGTTAGCCCGTATAGAAAGGGTTTGCTATTTTGTTCGTAAATGTTTAGATTATATTAATAGCATTATTTACGGGTTGAGGATACTGTACTGTTGTATAATAATCACAATTAAACTAGCTTGACTAGTAATAATAATATAATAATGATAATAATAGGGATAGTGATGGGGTAATGAGACCCAAAGGCTTAGTGATGGGGATAATGAGACCACAAAGCGACTCAGAAATTTGATTTAAAAAAAAAAAAGAATGGTAGAATAGTTAAGCGCAATGTTGAGAGCTAGTCCAAGAATGTAGCAAAGAAAAATAGAAATTCGGTTTTAAGTTACGTAAATTAGGCTTACAAAATTTAAATGCAGTTCTTATTGAAATATGGGCCTTAGTGTAGAGACGGCTGCTTTGAGAGGGCCACTATCGAAAAAGGGAAATATATTCTTGATGCATATTGGGTCCTTGGTGATCTTAAGCAAAATACATATATTTGTGGCTGTATTAACGAGGACTCTGATAGAAGAAAGTATACATATGTATTAGCGAGGACTCTGATAAAAGAAAGTTTACAAATGTATTAGCGAGGAGTCTGATAGAAGAAAGTATACAAATGTAATAGCGAGGAGTCTGATAGAAGAAAGTATACAAATGTATTAGCGAGGAGTCTGATAAAAGAAAGTTTACAAATGTATTAGCGAGGACTCTGATAAAAGAAAGTTTACAAATGTATTAGCGAGGACTCTGATAGAAGAAAGTATACATATGTATTAGCGAGGACTCTGATAAAAGAAAGTTTACAAATGTATTAGCGAGGACTCTGATAAAAGAAAGTTTACAAATGTATTAGCGAGGACTCTGATAAAAGAAAGTTTACAAATGTATTAACGAGGACTCTGATAGAAGAAAGTATACATATGTATTAGCGAGGACTCTGATAAAAGAAAGTTTACAAATGTATTAGCGAGGAGTCTGATAGAAGAAAGTATACAAATGTAATAGCGAGGAGTCTGATAGAAGAAAGTATACAAATGTATTAGCGAGGAGTCTGATAAAAGAAAGTTTACAAATGTATTAGCGAGGACTCTGATAAAAGAAAGTTTACAAATGTATTAGCGAGGACTCTGATAAAAGAAAGTTTACAAATGTATTAGCGAGGACTCTGATAAAAGAAAGTTTACAAATGTATTAGCGAGGACTCTGATAAAAGAAAGTTTACAAATGTATTAGTGAGGAGTCTGATAGAAGAAAGTATACAAATGTAATAGCGAGCAGTCTGATAAAGGAAAGTATACAAATGTATTAGCGAGGAGTCTGATAAAAGAAAGTTTACAAATGTATTAGCGAGGACTCTGATAAAAGAAAGTTTACAAATGTATTAGCGAGGACTCTGATAAAAGAAAGTTTACAAATGTATTAGCGAGGACTCTGATAAAAGAAAGTTTACAAATGTATTAGCGAGGACTCTGATAAAAGAAAGTTTACAAATGTATTAGCGAGGAGTCTGATAGAAGAAAGTATACAAATGTAATAGCGAGCAGTCTGATAAAGGAAAGTATACAAATGTATTAGCGAGGAGTCTGATAAAAGAAAGTTTACAAATGTATTAGCGAGGACTCTGATAAAAGAAAGTTTACAAATGTATTAGCGAGGACTCTGATAAAAGAAAGTTTACAAATGTATTAGCGAGGAGTCTGATAAAAGAAAGTTTACAAATGTATTAGCGGGGATTCTGATAAAAGAAAGTTTACAAATGTATTAGCGAGGAGTCTGATAAAAGAAAGTTTACAAATGTATTAGCGGGGATTCTGATAAAAGAAAGTTTACAAATGTATTAGCGAGGAGTCTGATAAAAGAAAGTTTACAAATGTATTAGCGAGGAGTCTGATAGAAGAAAGTATACAAATGTATCAGCTATGACTCTGATAGAAGAAAGTATACATATGTATTAGCGAGGACTCTGATAAAAGAAAGTATACAAATGTATTAGCGAGGACTCTGATAGAAGAAAGTATACAAATGTATTAGCGAGAACTCTGATAAAAGAAAGTATACAAATGTATTTGCGAGGAGTCTGATAGAAGAAAGTATACAAATGTATCAGCTATGACTCTGATAGAAGAAAGTATACATATGTATTAGCGAGGACTCTGATAAAAGAAAGTATACAAATGTATTAGCGAGGACTCTGATAGAAGAAAGTATACATATGTATTAGCGAGGACTCTGATAAAAGAAAGTATACAAATGTATTAGCGAGAACTCTGATAAAAGAAAGTATACAAATGTATTTGCGAGGAGTCTGATAGAAGAAAGTTTACAAATGTATTAGCGAGGACTCTGATAGAAGAAAGTTTACAAATGTAATAGCGAGGAGTCTGATAAAAGAAAGTTTACAAATGTATTAGCGAGGACTCTGATAGAAGAAAGTTTACAAATGTATTAACGAGGAATCTGATAGAAGAAAGTATACAAATGTAATAGCGAGGAGTCTGATTGAAGAAAGCATACATAGAAGAAAAACCAACGCTTAGTGAAGTCAGTGTTCACTGTGAGGCATTCTGGTGTAGCCTACATGGTGTTAGTAAGGATAGGGCGAAGTATATTGCCCAGAAGAAGAAGGCCTCTCTGACTGGCACACCGGAAGTGGTTGCAAACTACTACCAGCTCATCACTTCGCGGCT
>NC_090741.1:45369066-45399066 GCF_036898095.1 Palaemon carinicauda | reverse complement strand
CTTTCTATTCCACTTTATACCCGTAAATTTTCTTAGTTCGTGTATCAATCGTCTTCTCTCCCATCTCCTGCTTCTTTTGCAACCTCATGGGGACCCATTCCGTTATTCTTAATATTCATCTATTATCTGAAACTCTCATTATATATCCTGTCCTTGTCCATTTCTTTTTCTTACATGTTGTTTGAATATCCTCTACTTTAGTTCGCTTTCGTATCCACGTTTCTATTTTTTCTGTCTCTTAGTTTTAATCCCATCGTTATTCTTTCCATAGCTCTTTGAGTTGTAACTAGCTTATGTTCTACGGCTTTAATAAGGCTCCAAATTTCTGATAGTCAAGTTAATGCTGGTAAGACTATCTGATTAAACACTTTTCTTTTGAGAGAAAGTGGCATTAAACATTTCTTAATGTCATTTTTTTTCTTTTTTACCAAAAGCTCTCCATCTTATGCTTACCTTTTCTACAATTCTCTCTCTCTCTCTCTCTCTCTCTCTCTCTCTCTCTCTCTCTCTCTCTCTCTCATGTATTATATAACGGATTTTGAGCGAAGCGAAAAATCTATTTTTGGGTGAGATGGCCATGTCGTCCTGATGGAAGTTCCTATAGGGTAGCTTCCTAGGGTATATTACAACTACGGCGATATTCCCAGAGAATTTACCTTAAGGTACCAGAATTCTAACTCCTGGAGCGAGTATCCCTCGTGAAAGGGATATCGCGACATATCAGAGGACGTATTCTTGACACGCCACATGGCAATCTACATCCTGGACAGAGATTTCGTCTCGTAGGAGGTGATTGGCGAGATACGAATTCGGGAAAGAAAAAGGGAGCCGCTCCCAAGGCTTCCCTATCCTCCGATTCGTATGCGTGCCTGGCGCCATCTGTATTCCTTGTAGCGTACACGAGGTGCTACAGATACTGTATGTAGGGAGTGGTCCTACAGCCCTTTCTTAGAAAGGCAAGGGCGGGTCCATCAGGACGACATGGCCATCTCACCCAAAAATAGATTTTTCGCTTTGCTCAAAATCCGTTTTTTGGGCTCAAGCCATGTCGTCCTGATGGAAGTTTACCAGAGCATTACTGTATCTGTGGATTCTCAGAATGTGCCGTACTCCCCGGAGGTAATTTTTTCCCGGTCGACTAGACCTAGAGACCTAAGATGTTACCGTTATACATCTTTTCAACTAACTATAAACTATGTTAGAGCTTCCTGCCCCCTACAGGGAAGAGTCCTACTAGACTCTGGAAAAGTCTCGAAGAGTACATATACCTATGTATGAATACCAGGCAAGCTAATATAGTGGTCTCGCCCTATATTAAGTAAAGCATAGTTTGTATAGAACCACTGCGTCAATATATATTGACCAGTAATCCGCACAATACTTGTATTGGACAAAGGTTTATATCCACATAGGAAGAAACTAAAAAAACCGCCCTCGTCCCTTTATGGGACGGAGTCCTCCCATTAGGGGACTACATAAACCAATGCAACATAGCTTGCATAACAGAACAATTCTACCAGAATTATCCCAGATAAGATACATAGAATTAAATGCTCAATTATACCAATAAATTGACACAGGTGAAAGAGACGCAAGGTTCTCAAGAACAAGTTTATTGACAGACAATAAATAGACAGGTTAACAACAATATATATATATATATATATATATATATATATATATATATATATATATATAAAAGAGGATAACCCAAAACTTTAAGCATAAGTATGATAGTAAACAGAACTTGTTTATCTGAAAGAAAAACCATTAAACGCCACTTTATTAAGATACCGAGGTATCAAGTCATAAAAGTCTGTATTACAAATCAATCACATTAGCGTTAGAGACGCTCGGCACACATGTCTGTACTTATGCTAGGTTCACCTTTGAAAAAAGGAACAGTCTATGTAGGCACTCGGTGCCCTCATTTAGTTTGTAGTACAGTATGTACCTACACACTCACCCTGGACTTAATCGTCCCAATTAAGACCACTGTTCCCCACAGAGTTAAACAGTAGGGTTAACTACACGACCCACTGCTACCACAGATCTCTTTAGTTCCTCTACTTGCTTCGCATAGTGGCGAAAGAACACTCTGGAAGACTTCCAGCCCGTGTATGAACGGAGATGTTCAAAATCCATACAATTAAAGAAATTTAGGGATGAGGCAACTTTCCTCGGATCGTGACCTGCGGGTGTACTGTCAGGATCCGCTCTGCGAATAAAATATGTGATTTTCGCTCTGAGTTGATTCAGAGATAAATTTGAGCCTGATGTTTCTCCCCTGAATAGTTGACCACCCTTGAAGTCTGAAGTTCTATGAAGATAGACCTTTAGGCATTCTACTGGACATAGAGATGCATCTTCTTTCAGAGGGCAGATTCTCCAGGGACCCCACCTGTTGGTGGGTAACTCATTCTTGGCGAGAAACGTAGGATCCGGAAACAGGTTCAGATCCCCCCCCCACCCAGGAACTGAACACGACCTGCCTCTCTCGAGAGGGCTACGATCTCACTAACCCTGGCCCCGGACGCGAGTGCAAATAGGAAAATAACTTTTTGCGTCAAATCCTTTAACGCACATTCTTCATTGCTCAACAGGGAGGCGAAATGAAGAACTTTGTCTAAAGACCATGAGATGGGCTTTGGAGGTGCTGAAGGTCTGAGCCTAGCGCAGGCTTTCGGAACTTTATTAAAGATCTCGTTACCTAGGTCGATCTGGAAGGTAAATAAAATGGGTCTCATCAAAGCAGATTTACACACTGAAATCGTGTTAGCTGCCAACCCTTGGCCATGGAGGTGGATGAAGAAAGATAAGCAGAAGTCTGTTGAGATCTCCTGCGGATTCTTTGCCTTTACAAAGGCCACCCATTTTCTCCAAGATGACTCATATTGCCTTCTAGTCGATTTGCACTTATATTCCTCTAGGAAGTCTATGCTGGCTTTCGAAATCCCGAAACGCTTTCTCACCGCAAGGGCGAGAAAATCATGAGCTGCAGGGTCCGGGTTTTCTGTAATGAAGCGCAGACAGTCGACTTCTGGACTCGCTGGGTCAGAACTGGATGTGGTAGCGGCACAAACTTCATCTGTAGTTCCAACGCCAAGGGGAACCACATACTGTTTGGCCACTTGTGGGCCACTATTGCCGCTACCCCCTTGAAGGATCTCAGTTTGTTGAGGACCCTCAACAGAAGGTTGTGAGGAGGGAACAGATAAATCCTGGACCATCTGTTCCAGTCGAGGGACATCGCGTCCACTGCTTCCGCTAAGGGGTCCTCGTACGGGGACACGTACAGGGGCAACTTCTTGTTGTCTTTCGTCGCAAAGAGGTCTATCTGCAGTTCTGGGACTTGATTCAGAATGAAGGAGAATGATCCTGCGTCTAAGGACCATTCCGACTCTATCGGTATGAACCTGGATAGAGCGTCCGCTGTCACATTGCGGACTCCTTGAAGGTGAACTGCCGACAGGTACCACTTCTTCTTTTCCGCCAATCGGAAAATGGCTAACATCACCTGGTTGAGAGGTGGTGACCTCGACCCTTGTCGATTCAAGCATCTCACAACCACCTCGCTGTCCATCACCAATCTTATGTGGATCGAGTGACGCGGGGAGACTTTCTTTAAGGTAAGGAGCACTGCCATAGCTTCTAGAAAGTTTATATGAAAGGTCCTGAATAGCTTGGACCAAGTCCCCAGGACTTTTTTCCGATGAGAGTGACCTCCCCATCCCTCCTTTGAGGCGTCTGAGTGAATCGTCATCGACGGGGGAGGTGGCTGAAGAAGAACCGACTTCTTTAGATGTCTGGCTTGGGACCAAGGCCTGAGAAGAGTACGTAGCCGAGGCGGCACTGGTCTTCTCAGATCTCTTCGCGCGTTTGATGCATACCTTCTCCAAACTCCGGTTGCATCCTTTAGCTGTGCTCTTAGCACTGGGTCTGTCACTGAAGCAAACTGGAGAGAGCCTAGTACCCTCTCCTGTTCGCGTCTTGATATCCTTTTGGAATCTAGAAGTCTCTTGACAGAGCCCGCTATCTCCTTCCTTTTCTTCGTCGGGATGGAGAAACTGTGTGACAAAAGGTCCCAGTGGATTCCCAGCCACTGGAACTTTTGGGATGGAGAAAGTCGAGACTTTTTTCTGTTGATCTTGAAGCCTAGGTACTCTAGGAACTGGATCACCTGACTGGAAGCTTGCAAGCATTCGGTCTCGGATGCTGCCCACACCAGCCAGTCGTCCAGGTAGGCTACTACCTGAATTCCCTTTAGGCGTAATTGTTTGAGAGCTGCGCTCGCAAGCTTCGTGAAAATCCTTGGGGCTATGTTTAGCCCGAATGGCATGGCTCTGAAGGCGTATAGTCTCCGTTGTAGCCTGAACCCTAGGTAGGGGGAGAGTCGACGGCTGATTGGAATGTGCCAATAGGCGTCTGACAAGTCTATAGAGACTGAGTATGCCCTCTTGGGCAGTAAGGTCCTTATGTGTTGCAGTGTTAGCATCTTGAATTTGCAATTCACTATGAACTTGTTGAGTGGCGACAAGTCCAGAATGACTTTGAGCTTTTCCGAGTCTTTCTTGGGAACACAAAACAGCCTCCCTTGGAATTTGATGGACTTCACCTTTCGGATCACCTTTTTCTCCAACAGTTCTTGAACGTACTCCTCCAGAACGGGGGTGGAGTGTTGGAAAAACCGAAGGCACGGGGGTGGAGTGCTGTACCAGCTCCAGCCCAGTCCATTCTTGAGTAGGCTTTGGGCCCAGGGATCGAAGGTCCAGCGATCCCAAAATTTCATCAGTCTCCCTCCTACCGGTATCGTTTCACTTGGACTGCCGTCCTGAGGTCTTGCCTCCATGACCACGACCACCTCTGAATCCCCTTCCCCTTGAGGGGCGCCTAGACGAGCCTCTGGCTGCTCCTCTAGGTTTTGCACGAAAGGAAGAAGACTGTCCTTCGAACGTTGGGGTGAATGCGGTGGACTGACCTGGCACAGCCTGGGGTACCCACTGAAAAGTGGTCGGGGTTTGTGCCACCATCTGGGGCACTGGAGGCAATGGCAATTGCAGTTGCTGTTGCTGTCTAAAAGGCTTGGCTGGCCGAGACGGTAGCCTAGTCCTCATATTCTTCCTCTTTGGTTGAGGACCCTCATCCGGGGAAGACTTTCTTTTGATAGCCAGGCCCCACTTCTGGAGAAGGTTTCTATTCACCACGGCAGCCTTATCAACAACTTCTTTGACCACATCGGTAGGGAAAAGGTCTTTTCCCCAAATGTTGGAGGAGATTAACTTCCTTGGCTCGTGTCTCACCGTAGCCCCGGTGAACACGAACTTCCTGCAAGCTCTCCTTGCCTTGACAAAGCTATAAAGGTCCTTCGTCACTGTGGCTAGGTGAGACTTAGCCACCACCATGAACATTTCATGGACCTTGGGGTCACTTGCCATCGTCTCAAGAGTAGTCTGATGAGACATTGAGGCAGCCAGTCTTTCTTTTGTCTCGAACTCTCTTCGTAAAAGAGAGTCGGACAGCTTGGGGAGATCCTCGCCGAATTGCCATCCGGCAATATCAGCCTCCAACTTTCCCACTGAGAATGTCAGATGGACATCCTTCCAGTCTTTGTGGTCCATAGGCAGGGCCAGCGACAAGGGTTTACACTCCTCCAGGGAGGGGCAAGGCTTGCCGGCCTCGACTGCCTTTAGGACAGCCGCAAACCCTTTCTGTAAAAAGGGGAAGGCTCTAGCAGGAGAGGACACAAAAGAAGGGAGCTTCTTGCTCAATGCAGCTACCTTCGAGTTAGAGAAGCCCCTCTCTTTCATCGAGGATGAAAGTAGGGCTTGAGCCTTAGCGTGGTCCATAATTATGACCTCCTTCGGCTCTGTCTCCTCCCTTGAAGCTGGTTCTTTTCTCAGCCGGACATAGCAGTCCGGATATGATGCCTTGCTGGGCCAGAATTCCACCTCCTCTAGGGGAACTGAACCCAGCTTATCCGAGATGACGATCTTTCCAGTCGTCATCGGCATGTGCTCAGCATACCTCCATGGGTTAGCATCTGAGCATAAGGGAAGGTCTTTCACATTGAGCCTTTTCCGGGGCCCATGTGATTCTGCCAGGGACTGCATACGCAGTTCCATAGCAGCCGCCTTCTCCTGATTCTCCTTCTGCATTTGTTGGATCATTCCAACAATCGAAGAGAGGGCCTGTCCCAGTTCTACTGGGAGACCGGCCGATGTTGAGGGAATAGGCTCCGGAATCTGAACCGGAGTAGCCGACACCTCGTCGACCTCATCCTCTACGACATCCGGGGTTTGAACTTCATCCTGACCTTCTGCCAGGAGGTCTTGTTCCAAACGCTCGTCCAGGTCAGACATCCTGTCATCTAACTGGATGTCTTGCATCGCGACTGCGACTTCCACGTCCACCTGGACTTGATCTTGGGGATCTCCTCTTGAGGCTGGGGAATCACTGCATCAGCTGATGCCTTGGGAAAAAGATACGCCCTCATCTTCTCACTTGGAAGATAAGGGCCAGAGGTGTTCTTTTGGAAGCCCCTTACCCAGGTACGAAGCTTCTCCCTTGCTATATCCCTTGATTCCGCCGTTCTAGGGGAATCAAAAGCCTCAGTAATCAGGTTAGTGCATACAGTACATACCTGAGGGTCCCAATACTGGAGATCATCCTTGGAGACAGCGCATGCTGCGTGTCTCCTACAACACTCATGTCCGCAGAGGTTCTTGCTGCGGACGTTGCAGAAAACATTTCCGCACTTCGGAGGGTCCTCCTGTAAAGAGAAGAAATTTCCATGAGTATCAAGTGAACTATGTATCACTGGATATGCATAGTATAGCATAACAATTCATAAAGGAAAGACACACACTTGTGTTTCCCTCACAACCCATTGTTGCAGCCTTCCGGATAATAAAATCAAAATGGTTAATCTCTTCTAGAGTAACCAATGCAAGGTTTCCAGAGGAAACAGGTGGAGCTCACACCTAAGCAATGATTTTAAAATCCTGGATAATAGACAGGAAAGAACTCACTTTCCTATCTGTAGGGCAACAGCAAAGGGATGTGCGAGAAAACACAATAGTGTTAGAAGACACAGTGCTGTACCAAAACCCTTACCATAGTTTTCTTCTTACTGTATATGTTATACTGAAGAATACTAGTACAGTATAGGGGGATGCGTGCCGGCCTGCCTTTGCCGGCCGGCACACACCATAACTAGCTTTAAAGTATACTACTTAACAGCTATAAGGCGGCAGCACTCTGGTTCAAATGCATGTGCCGGTCGGCAGCAACTGCCGGCCGGTAACAGCCAATGTTGGCCTGCAATGGTTGCCGGCCAGCAACTACACAAGGTAGTACCCAGCTGCCGGCCACACTCTTGGTGACCGGCAGACAAGGGCTGACATAAGCCGGCCGGCAAAGGTACAAGACCGATGCCAGCCGGCAGCAAAGGAACCAGAGGACTACACCTGCCCGGCTGCCGGCCTCATAGGCCGGCAGCCGGGTCAGGTACAGCACTAGAAGAAAAATAGAATGGATGCCGGGATAAGAGTGTACACAACCTCCAAGCCCGGCAACCGAAAGAGTGCATATAAGGAAGGGGAGAAACTAATTCAGGCTTCCTGACCAATGCCGTCTGGCTCTACAGGCAGGCATGGATGAGGGACCAAGAGAGGTCCGGGCAGCACTCGAAAACATAAGACCCTTGCCGGCCAGCAGCTCTGCCGGCCGGCAAGGGGCTGAGTCAATTCCACATCCTAACCTATACTAGGTCCAGATGTAGAACGACGTACAGTACAGTAATGGCTCGGCCATTACGGAGAAAGAGGGGGAAGGGACAAGAGGGTCCTGCCAACCTTGCTTTAGTGACAGATCACCCGCAGCCAAGAAACTTATCTTAGCCTAAGGGAGATCTAAGGGGGAAGGCCAGCAATACTTGCCAGCTCCCAGAGCACCAAAGTAAGGAAGGCGTTGCTACTCCCAGGGAAAGAAACTTATCCTCCCCCGAGAACAGCAACAAGGACTAGTCTGGTAGATCACAAAAGAAGGAATCATATCCACAGAAACCTTCGGTAGTGACCTAAGGGAGCTAAGCTCCCTTTGTCTGTGTCAGGTCAGCGAGGGGGACTCAGCCCCAAGCCAGACAACACAGACTCAGACTAAAAAACTCTGTTGTTCTGTCCCTCTTGAACCATACTACAGGAACAGGAAGGTACAGTAACACCCCAGTATAGTTTTATCGAAAATAAATTCGGAAAAAACCACTGAGGGATAAGCCCAAGGCTTAAACAGAGGGAAAGGGATTGCATACCTTCTCCGAAGAAAAGAAAGCAACCGGGGAGTATGATAAAGTATACTAAGGCTCCATAAGCAACTAGCCTAGGCACCAAGAGAATCGATTACCTAAATCACCGAAACTCACTCGTATACTATCTTGGAAATATTCCACACAGTCTTAAATGTATAAAATATAGCCTAAAGCTTCAATAAAATTTTAATTACACTCGGAAAAACCAAAATCATGCATGAAGTACTAGGACCAAACGACTAGGCTACATGGCCTAGCGTAGGCCAGAATGGCGAATACTTCGCCAAATAATACTAAGCACGAAAGGAAATCCTATGTAATGCTAAATAGCTAAATTTTATTAAAGCAAAACAACCAGGAATGTCGCTCTGACTAACTAATTTATAACTAGCGAGCGACAGCGTCCAGGACGCCTCTGGTAGGCTACGGCTCTTGTATCAAAGATTAATCCTATTAATCACTCAAAATTTTACCAAGAGCCTACATTTATACATAAAAGACATTATACTCAACTTATCAGAGGCCAACGAAGACGGAGAAGCCATGAAAAAGTAGAATAAATCCAAGATTTGCGAGAAACACAGGAAAAAACACCGAGTTGTAAGCTACGCAAAAAGGAATACAGATGGCGCCAGGATTGGCGCCAGGCACGCATACGAATCGGAGGATAGGGAAGCCTTGGGAGCGGCTCCCCTTTTTCTTTCCCGAATTCGTATCTCGCCAATCACCTCCTACGAGACGAAATCTCTGTCCAGGATGTAGATTGCCATGTGATGTGTCTAGAATACGTCCTCTGATATGTCGCGATATCCCTTTCACGAGGGATACTCGCTCCAGGAGTTAGAATTCTGGTACCTTAAGGTAAATTCTCTGGGAATATCGCCGTAGTTGTAATATACCCTAGGAAGCTACCCTATAGGAACTTCCATCAGGACGACATGGCTTGAGCCCAAAAATATAGATATATCACATACATATATATATATATATTACATACTGTATATATATATATATGTATATATATATATATATATATATATATATATATGTAGGCTATGTAATATATACAATATATATAAATTTATATATTTATTTATGATATATATAATGTTTATGTGAGAGAGAGAGAGAGAGAGAGAGAGAGAGAGAGAGAGAGAGAGAGAGAGAGAGAGAGAAAGCAAAATTAAAGGAAGGATAAGCATGGGATGGAGAGCTTTTGGTATAAAAATGACGTCATTAACATATATGCATATATATTATACATACTGTATGTGTGTATATATATGTATATATATATATATATATATATATATATATATATATATATATATATATATATATATATATATGTATATATATGTGTGTGTGTGTATATATATATATCACAGGAAGGATATATATCAGAAAGACAGATGTAGAGAAAGGTATATGCAATGGAAGATGAAATATCATTGGAAAGAGAAAGGATTAATGAAGTAGAATCATTTGAATATTTGGGAAATATGATCTCTAATGCAGGGTCTTTAGAATTGCAGTTTAAAGAAAGATTGAAAAAAGAAAATCAGACAATGGCAAGTTCAAGTAAAATTTTTATATCAAATCGCCTGAAATTACATATAATAATCAGGCTATATATTACTTTAGTGAGGTGGGTGCTACTGTATGGACACGAGTCGTCGTATGATAAAGAAACAATATGAAAAAGATTTTGTAGATAGGATAAAAAAGCCTTCAGAAGAATATTGGGCCTGATTGGCAACGTCTCTGCGTGGTGTTTGCCAGTCGGGGGTTCGAGTCCCGTTCAGTCTTGTCAATGCCATTAGTGTCTGCAACCTTACCATCCTTGTGAGCTAAGGTTGGGGGGTTTGGGGGAGCCTATAGGTCTATCTGTTGAGTCCTCAGCAGCTATTGCCTGGCTGTCCCTGGTCCTAGCTTGGGTGGAGAGGGGGCTTGGGCGCTGATCATATGATATATGGTCAGTCTCTAGGGCATTGTCCTGAGTGATAGGGCAATGTCACTGTCTCTTGCTTCTGCCAATCATGAGCGGCCTTTAAACCTTTAAATGGAAGGACAAGATTAGAAATGAAACTATTAGAGTGCCATTTGTGGATAAGATCATAATGAGGGGTAGATAGAGATGGTTGGTCACGCCCTTTGCACTCCCCAAGAGAGATTACTTTACCAAACATTTAATTGGGCCTCACAAAGCACTACAAGAATTGGAAGACCCACACCTACATAGCTGAGTTCTATGAAACATGGAGTAGATGATGAATGGATAAGTGTTGATTTAGATGCTCAGGATAAAGGACTTGCGAAATTTAACCGAGGCCCTTAGGCGTAGGAGATGGTATATATACACTGTATATATATATATATACACATACATTATATATATATATGTATATATATATATATATATATATATATGTATTTATATTTATATATATATATATATATATATATATATATATATATATATACACATACATTATATATATATATATATATATATATATATATATATATATATATATATATATATATATATATATATATATATATATATATATATATATATATATATACACACAGGTGTTTTCGAATGCCTTCCGACCATAGCTCAACGATATCATTAAGAATTACAAGTTAAAAGCAAAAAAAAAAAAAAAAAAAAGTATTGGATTTTGACAATTTCCTTTAACTCATGAAAAATGAATCCTAGATAATTGCACAGTGAATAGATTGCAAACTTCATGCAAAGCGATCTTGCGTTTTCTCAAAAAAAAAAAAAAATGAAATTTAGGTAAATCGTTCTTCTTAGTCGGGTCGAATCAGTGTCGAATTTCCCAATTAAAATCAAGCGGTTCTCGGGAATCTTTTTCCTGGTTTTGTTTTTCTCAGGACTTTTAAAAAGATTTCTTCTCTGAAAGGAAAAGGAATTTACCTGGTTCAGATATTCTTGAACTTTTGCAACATCCATTTTGTTTCAGTTCATTAATTCCCAATGGCGACTTTTTACTTATCTGTCAAACGTCTTCAGCACGCGGCGCACTTTTATTATTATTATTATTATTATTATTATTATTTGCTAAGCTTCAACCCTAGTTGGAAAAAGAAGAATGGTGTAAGGCCAAAGGCTCCAACAGGGAAAATAGCTCAGTGAGGAAAGAAAATTAGGAAACGGAAAGAAAATTAATTAACCATTAAAATATTTTGAGATAAGTAACGACACTAAGATAAATATTTCATATATAATCTATAAAAACTTAAAAAGAAAAAACAAGAGGAAGAGAAGTAAGATAGAATAGTGTGCCAGAGTGTACCCTCTAGCAAGAGAACTCTAATCCAAGACAGTGAAAGACCATGGTACAGAGGCTAAGGCACTATCCAAGAGGCATTTCTAAAAGGGTTTTGAAACTTCTCTTCAATCCCTAGCTACACCCACTTATTATCCATCTACTGTATCTTCGTTCCTGCTTTCTTTCTTCCTTCTTGCTGTCCAATCTCTCTTTAATTCCTTCCTTCGTAGGACAACTGCAGAGTTTACTTCCTGGTTGCACCTGAACGGTGAGTGGCCTCCTCGGCTCCAGCGATTGGCTTCATGATAGTCTTAGAGACGCAATTCAGTGGTTGATCATATTCACCTGCGGAACTCTCATCTTGTCTCTGTTTTCCCATTCAACGATTTTCTCATTAATATATGTCACTCATTCTGTTTTTTTTATTATAATTGCCCGATCTCACTGATATTTCCGGATGCGAGTTAAAATCTTCATTTCGTGGGAAGCTTTTGCGGGAAGATTTCATTTTGTAGGAAGAGATTGTGAGAAGATTTCTTGAGTTCATTTCGGGGGAAGATTTCTTTTCGTGCGAAGATCATTTCGTGGGAAGAGTTAATTTCGTTTGAAAATCATTTCCTGGGAAGATTTCTTTTCGTGCAAAGATCATTTCGTGGGAAGATTTTGTGGGAAGATTCCAGTTACATTTGAGCAACGTAGTCATTCAAGTCACGTTCATAACCGAATCCAAGTTGCCAGTATGAAGATTTAACGCATTTTTTTTTCTGTGGTTTTGCCTTTCTAGTCTTGCTTCAAAACAGGTACGTCTTTTTATAGCTCTCTTCGTTGGAAAAAAAAGATTGTTGATGAAGATTTGATGGAATCTCTCGAGTTGTCACTTCCAGGACACGTTCGGAACATGTTTGGAATTGGGGTAAATCTCCTCCGAGTTGTCCGATTGACGAGTTTGTCATTGATTTTCATGATGGGATTCCTGTCCTAACCACACAGGTTTATAGAGACCACCCAATCTAGGTCTCTTGCTTGCAGGTTTATAGGGACGACCCAATCTAGGTCTCTTGCTTGCAGGTTTATAGAGACGACCCAATCTATGTCTCTTGCTTGCAGGTTTATAGAGACGACCCAATCTAGCAAGATGTCTCTTGCTTGCAGGTTTATAGAGACGACCCAATCTAGGTCTCTTGCTTGCAGGTTTATAGAGACCACCCAATCTAGGTCTCTTGCTTGCAGGTTTATAGAGACGACCCAATCTAGGTCTCTTGCTTGCAGGTTTATAGAGACGACCCAATCTAGCAAGATGTCTCTTGCTTGCAGGTTTATAGAGACGACCCAATCTAGGTCTCTTGCTTGCAGGTTTATAGAGACGACCCAATCTAGCAAGATGTCTCTTGCTTGCAGGTTTATAGAGACGACCCAATCTAGGTCTCTTGCTTGCAGGTTTATAGAGACGACCCAATCTAGGTCTCTTGCTTGCAGGTTTATAGAGACGACCCAATCTAGCAAGATGTCTCTTGCTTGCAGGTTTATAGAGACGACCCAATCTAGGTCTCTTGCTTGCAGGTTTATAGAGACGACCCAATCTAGCAAGATGTCTCTTGCTTGCAGGTTTATAGAGACGACCCAATCTAGCAAGATGTCTCTTGCTTGTAGGTTTATAGAGACGACCCAATCTAGGTCTCTTGCTTGCAGGTTTATAGAGACGACCCAATCTAGCAAGATGTCTCTTGCTTGCAGGTTTATAGAGACGACCCAATCTAGCAAGATGTCTCTTGCTTGCAGGTTTATAGAGACGACCCAATCTAGGTCTCTTGCTTGCAGGTTTATAGAGACGACCCAATCTAGCAAGATGTCTCTTGCTTGCAGGTTTATAGAGACGACCCAATCTAGCAAGATGTCTCTTGCTTGCAGGTTTATAGAGATGACCCAATCTAGGTCTCTTGCTTGCAGGTTTATAGAGACGACCCAATCTAGGTCTCTTGCTTGCAGGTTTATAGAGACGACCCAATCTAGCAAGATGTCTCTTGCTTGCAGGTTTATAGAGACGACCCAATCTAGGTCGCTTGCTTGCCGGTTTATAGAGACGACCCAATCTATGTCTCTTGCTTGCAGGGTTATAGAGACGACCCAATCTATGTCTCTTGCTTGCGGGTTTATAGAGACGACCCAATCTATGTCTCTTGCTTGCAGGTTGATAGGGACGGCCCAATCTATGTCTCTTGCTTGACGGTTGATAGAGACGACCCAATCTATGTCTCTTGCTTGCAGGTTGATAGGGACGGCCCAATCTATGTCTCTTGACGGTTGATAGAGACGACCCAATCTATGTCTCTTGCTTGCAGGTTGATAGAGACGGCCCAATCTATGTCTCTTGCTTGCAGGTTTATAGAGACGACCCAATCTATGTCTCTTGCTTGCAGGTTGATAGGGACGGCCCAATCTATGTCTCTTGCTTGCAGGTTGATAGAGACGGCCCAATCTATGTCTCTTGCTTGACGGTTGATAGAGACGGCCCAATCTATGTCTCTTGCTTGACGGTTGATAGAGACGGCCCAATCTATGTCTCTTGCTTGCAGGTTGATAGAGACGGCCCAATCTATGTCTCTTGCTTGACGGTTGATAGAGACGGCCCAATCTATGTCTCTTGCTTGCAGGGTTATAGAGACGACCCAATCTATGTCTCTTGCTTGCAGGTTTATAGAGACTACCCAATCTATGTCTCTTGCTTGCAGGTTTATAGAGACGACCCAATCTATGTCTCTTGCTTGCAGGGCTATAGAGACGACCCAATCTATGTCTCTTGCTTGACGGTTTATAGAGACGACCCAATCTATGTCTCTTGCTTGCAGGGCTATAGAGACGACCCAATCTATGTCTCTTGCTTGACGGTTTATAGAGACGACCCAATCTATGTCTCTTGCTTGCGGGTTTATAGAGACGACCCAATCTATGTCTCTTGCTTGCGGGTTTATAGAGACGACCCAATCTATGTCTCTTGCTTGCGGGGTTATAGAGACGACTCAATCTGTCTCTTGCTTGCGGGTTTATAGAGACGACCCAATCTATGTCTCTTGCTTGCGGGGTTATAGAGACGACCCAATCTATGTCTCTTGCTTGCGGGTTTATAGAGACGACCCAATCTATGTCTCTTGCTTGCGGGGTTATAGAGACGACCCAATTTATGTCTCTTGCTTGCGGGTTTATAGAGACGACCCAATCTATGTCTCTTGCTTGCAGGGTTATAGAGACGACCCAATCTATGTCTCTTGCTTGACGGTTTATAGAGACGACCCAATCTATGTCTCTTGCTTGCGGGTTTATAGAGACGACCCAATCTACGTCTCTTGCTTGCAGGTTTATAGAGACGACCCAATCTATGTCTCTTGCTTGCAGGTTTATAGAGACGACCAAATCTACGTCTCTTGTTTGACGGTTAACTTTCGACTAATCGCTGTGTTTGACCGATTATCCAGTGTAATGGGGCTGGTTTTTTTATTTGATGCACTAATTAGAATGTTGTTCGTTTAAATGAGGCCTGGAATTGGTTTGAAATTTGCTATCTAAATTTAAAGTAGTTTATAATCAATTAGTCTTTAAAGTAATATATCACACTCATTGTATAATTTTAATCTCACTTGTATTACCGTAAGTTAACTGATCCTTATTAACATTATGAAACTCCCTCTTTCAAAGTTAATTAAAGTAAATTTCAATTAAATTCGCTTACGGGCTGCCAACGCAAGAGCCCGTGTCTTGCATAAGGCAGGACAATCTTTACTGAACTGAACTGGTTTGAAATTGACGTTGCCTCTGCACTTTAATGCAGTGTATTCCTCCAGGGTTTCTTCTGAAGAACTCTTCCTAGGTGATTGTTCGAGCTGCTAGCCAAGGTCTAGTTATCAGCAGCCATTGCCTGGCCCTCCTTGGTCCTAGCTTCGGTGGATAGGGGCCATGGGCGCTGATCATATGTATATATGGTCAGTCTCTAGGACATTGTCTTGGTTGGTAGGGGAATATCACTCTCCCTTGCCTCTGCCCTTCATGAGCGGCCGATAAGCCTTTAAACTCTTCCTAGGTGAATATTCGAACGGCAAAGGTCTTAATATCCCCTTGCTATCTGTAGGTCTTGCTACCAGCACTCTCCTACGCAGGTTTTATGAAGAATTGGCGTAATCAATTGAGTCATGGCGTTTGATTCACACTGGAACCCGTTTCTCAAAGAGCGATTGTGTTGTACATTGAATCGTTGTCAAGAGTGACGCAGACTGTGACGGGTTCTCCGACGAAGTAAGATCTATAAGAAAATCCGTTTCAAATTGTCCTTTTGTAATCTCAGACGGAACCTTTGAATTTTTTGACTCTGCTTTACGCTGCGTTGCTAATTTCAAGTCGTCGTATGAAGTCAATTTTCAATGGGTTTATTTAAATGAACCTTTGTACTCTGAGCAGTTGTTCGGTCGTCGGATATCGTATCTGGGCGAAGGTTCTCTTCCTTCATCCCATTCTGCCTATATAATTCCCTGTTTTGACTTGGATACCTACCTCCTGTGTCTCTGTCTGGTAATGTAAACGCATCCACCGTCTTTCTCTTTTTGATTTTTACTGTCTTTTTCCCAGTCTGTTTTGCTTTCTATCTCTTTCTCTACCTATATTTTCCTATTTACCTGCCTATTACTCTCTCTCTCTCTCTCTCTCGCTCTCTCTCTCTCTCTCTCTCTCTCTCTCTCTCTCTCTCACACACACACAGAGCTCCGGGCTAATGAAGATATATAGCAGCAGTAAGTCCTGTCTACTGCAAGAGCCTACGCAACAGTTATCTCTCTCTCTCTCTCTCTCTCTCTCTCTCTCTCTCTCTCTCTCTCTCTCTCTCTCTCTCTCTCTCTCTCTCTCTCTCTCTCTCTCACAGAAGCCCAGGAAGGGAGATAATTTACCTTTGAGCAAATGGAGAGCCTCTGTATCCTGCGAGTCCTAATTTCTAAACAAGAAGAGAGGAAGAAACTCTGAGTAATGTAATCCTCTGGTCGCACGGACGCCCCAGACTAGGAGCAGAATATCCTCCACGAATGTCCTTCGAGGAAAACCTCGTCCTGAATATGGAAGGAGACAAAGAACATTGGGCGAATGTTTAAGCGACTGGAATAACATTTAAGAGAGCCTCTGAGGTATGTGCTCCCGTGTTATTATTATTATTATTATTATTATTATTGTTATTATTATTATTATTATTATTATTATTATTATTATTATTATTATTATTATTATTATAGGTTCTGTCATAGAGATTAGGTTCTCTCGCTTGTATGTCTGTGTCAGCATGGAAATGTTAAGTACTCAATGTCGTTTTCATGAGTGTGGTTGTTAATAATAATAATAATAATAATAATAATAATAATAATAATAATAATAATAATGATAATAATAATGATAATAAAGCGCTGACGTAACTAGCATTTTAATTAAATCTATTCCTCAGCTTATTAGTTAATTGGTTGTCTTAGAAATCTTTCAAAATCAAAAGGCGATTTCTTTTTGTCAATTGCGACTCCTTTCTCCATTAGGACTTGCTGAGGAGGCCGATGGGAGAGGCAAACGTATGCCTGTCATGAAGTATTTTAGGAAAAGGTTCTCTGAAGGCTGTTCAGAGGCAACTTCAGTGTTATTATTATTATTATTATTATTATTATTATTATTATTATTATTATTATTATTATTATTATTATTACATGCTAAGCTACTACCCTAGTTGGAGAAGCAAGATACTATAAGCCCAGGGGCTCCAACAGGGAAAATAGCCCAGTGAGGAAAGGAAACTAGGCAACTTCAGTAGTGACCAAAATAATACCTGCAAAAATTGGAATATTTATCAGAGAGAGAGAGAGAGAGAGAGAGAGAGAGAGAGAGAGAGAGAGAGAGAGAGAGAGAGAGATCCGAGTAATAAAACAGACACAGGGAATTTTGCATTGTGACGTACAGTTGTCTTCATTAATTGCGGTACACTGATGTCTCCTTAGCAGCTTAGCTTATCATGAAGTGTTCTGGAATTAATGAAGCCAACTGTACCAAAGTCTTAGCGAGGTTTTAGATCTCAAGCGTCCGGTCTTCATACTCGTAGAAGTTATCAATATTAATAAAACGAAATTCTCGATATTTGATTTTTTTTACACATGTATGCTTTTATTTCATAGGTTGATTTATACTATACGTATTTGCTTTGCATTTTCCATGTTTTTAACGACATTGCATTTTATTTGTAATTTTGTTTGTTTCTCTTTAATATCTCTCTTTTTATGTCTCTATATTTTTGTTTGTTTCTCTTTAGTATCTCTCTTTTTATCTGTCTATATTTTTGTTTGTTTCTCTTTTAATATCTCTCTTTTTATCCGTCTCTATATTTTTGTTTGTTTCTCTTTAATATCTCTCTTTTTATCTGTCTCTATATCAGTACTACTCTGCTTCTCTCAGTTTGTCTTTCTTTTCGTCTGTTTCCCTCTTTCACTGTCTGTCATTGTGCATGGAACGGGACTCGGTGAAAGTAATCCTTCACCACCGAGTAATCAAAGAATAAGTCTCTCTCTCTCTCTCTCTCTCTCTCTCTCTCTCTCTCTCTCTCTCTCTGCTTTCAGGGAAGCCTGCTAATGATAATTTACCGTTATGTAAATGGAGAACCTTTTTACCTGTAAACTACAAGTTTGAAATATCCCGAACGTAAACTAGCAAGGCAGTTGAACGAACCCTGTTAGAACCTAGAAAAGGTAGTTTTCCCTAATTAAAGAAGAAGGAATGTAACTCGTAACTTAAGACTGGTGTAAAATAAAATAACTAACTCGTATCTTGAAATTATGTTCCGTTACGCATTAAAGCTGAGTCAGCTATTTTCTAAGCATTCATCGAACTATATTCAAACTTTGCTCCAACAGGTCTTTGGATTCTTCGGTGTTTGGTAGACGTCTCGGGGATGTCTGTTTTATGTTGGGGTATATCTTTTAAAATAGGATAATTGGAGGATATATATTATTATTATTTATTATTATTATTAGTATTATTATTATGATAATTATTAATATTATTATTATTGAGGATATATATTATTAATTATTATTATTATTATTATTATTATTATTATTGAGGTTATATATTATTAATTATTATTATTATTGAGGATATATATTATTGATTATTATTATTATTATTATTATTATTATTATTATTATTATTATTTGCCAAGCTACAACCCCAGTTGGAAAAGCAGGATGCGTTAAGCCCGGGGGCTCCAACAGGGAAAATACCCCAGTAAGGAAAGGAATCAAGGAAAAATAGAATATATATCGAGAACAGTAATAATAAGCTATAAAAAACTAAAAAAAAAAAAAAAGTGTCCTTGTGTACCCTCAAGCAAGAGAACTCTATCCCAAGACAGTGGAAGACCATGGTACAGAGGTTATGGGACTACCCAAGAATAGAGTCTCTACCCTTACCAAGAGGAAAGTAGCCACTGAATAATTACAATGCAGTAGTTAACCTGAGAGAATAAGAATTGCGGAACTATATTGCAAGAACATTATACATAAATAGACAAATTATCCATGTTAAAAAATATAGAATTAGTAATCTAATAATATTCAGTATTTTTTGTTTTATTTAAAGTTATCAAAACAAAGTTGTTATAAAAAAAGTAACTGTTTTCTAATCAGATTCTATAATGGATTTATGGATTAGTTACCAAGTTGTGGAATGATCTTCCAAATCGGGTAGTTGAATCAGTAGAACTTCAAAAGTTCAAAGTTGGAGCAAATATTTTTATGTTGACCAGGCTGACATGAGTCTTTTAATAGTTTATATATGACATATATGTTTTTGACATTGTTAATAGTTTACATAGGACATATCTGTTTTTGACGTTGTTAATAGTTTATATAGGACATATCTATTTTGACGTTGTTAATAGTTTATATAGGACATATCTATTTTGACGTTGTTAATAGTTTATATAGGACATATCTATTTTGACGTTGTTATTGTTTTTAGAATGATATATTGTTAATTTGTTCTCATCATTTATTTATTTCCTTATTCCCTTTCCTCACTGGGATATTTTTCCCTATTGGAGGCCTTGGGCTTATAGCATCTTGCTTTTCCAACTAGGGTTGTAGCTTGGCTAGTAATAATAATAATAATAATAATAATAATAATAGTGTGAGAAGACCCTGCCCTGGGGACTGGGAGGTCATTTAGGGTCCATTTGTAGTATGAAGGAAGATTCATTAAGTCAAATGGAAGTAAGTCACTAGATCTCATTCAGTTTAAAGATGGCTGACTCACAAATAATCTCATTTTCAGTTTACTGATAAATCAATCAGTTCCCAATTTCCTCATTTACGTCTCCTAATTTTTATGTACCTAACAAATAAATCTCCATGAAATGCACCTGTACACAAATGCACCTGCACACAAATGCACTGGTATAAAACTACACCTGTATGTAAATTCCCGTAACTGCAAATGGACCTGTATGTAAATTCGGTAACTGCAAATGGACCTGTATGTAAATTCCCGTAACTGCAAGTAGACCTGTATGTAAATTCCCTTAACTGCAAGTAGACCTGTATGTAAATTCCCGTAACTGCAAATGGACCTGTATGTAAATTCCCGTAACTGCAAATGGACCTGTATGTAAATTCCCGTAACTGCAAGTAGACCTGTATGTAAATTCCCTTAACTGCAAATGGACCTGTATGTAAATTCCCGTAACTGCAAGTAGACCTGTATGTAAATTCCCGTAACTGCAAATGGACCTGTATGTAAATTCCCGTAACTGCAAATGGACCTGTATGTAAATTCCCGTAACTGCAAGTAGACCTGTATGTAAATTCCTGTAACTGCAAATGGACCTGTATGTAAATTCCCGTAATTGCAAATAGACCTGTATGCAAATTCCCGTAACTGCAAATGAACCTGCATGTAAATTCCCTTAACAGCAAATGGACCTGTATGCGAATTCCCGTAACTGCAAATGAACCTCTATGTAAATACCCGTAACTGCAAATGGACCTGTATGCAAATTCCCGTAACTGCAAATTGAAATGTATGCAAATTCCCATTACTGCAACTGAACCTGTATGTAAATTCCCATAACGGCAAATGGACCTGTATGCAAATTCCCGTAACTGCAAATAGACCTGTATGTAAATTCCCGTAACTGCAAATGAACCTGTATGCGAATTCCGTAATTGCAAATAGACCTGTATGCGAATTCCCGTAACTGCAAATGGACCTGTATGCAAATTCCCGTAACTGCAAATGGACCTGTATGCAAATTCCCGTAACTGCAAATAGACCTGTATGTAAATTCCCGTAACTGCAAATGAACCTGTATGCGAATTCCGTAATTGCAAATAGACCTGTATGCGAATTCCCGTAACTGCAAATGGACCTGTATGTAAATTCCCGTAACTGCAAATGAACCTGTATGCGAATTACGTAACTGCAAATAGACCTGTATGTAAATTCCTGTAACTGCAAATAGTCATGTATGTAAATTCCGTAACTGCAAATGGACCTGTATGCAAATTCCCGTAACTGCAAATAGTCATGTATGTTAATTCCGTGACTGCAAATTGACCTGTATGCGAATTCCCATAACTGCAAATTGACCTGTATGCAAATTCCCGTAACTGCAAATTGACCTGTATGCGAATTCCCGTACTGCAAATGGACCTGTATGCGAATTCCCGTAACTGCAAATGGACCTGTATGCAATTCCCGTAACTGTAAATAGACCTGTATGTTAATTCCGTAACTGAAACTGGACCTGTATGTAAATTCCCGTAACTGCAAATGGACCTGTTTACAAATTCCCGAAACGGCAAATGGACCTGTATGCAAATTACCGTAAATGCAAATTGACCTGTATGTAAACTCCCGTGACTGCAAATGAACCTGTATGCGAATTCCGTAATTGCAAATGGACCTGTATGCAAATTCCCGTAACTGCAAATAGACCTGTATGCAAATTCCCGTAACTGCAAATGAACCTGTAAGTAAATTCCCGTGACTGCAACTGGACCTGTATGTAAATTCCCGTAACTGCAAATGAACCTGTAAGTAAATTCCCGTGACTGCAACTGGACCTGTATGTAAATTCCCGTAACTGCAAATAGACCTGTATGTAAATTCCCGTAACTGCAAATGAACCTGTATGCAAATTCCGTAATTGCAAATGGACCTGTATGCAAATTCCCGTAACTGCAAATAGACCTGTATGCAAATTCCCGTAACTGCAAATGAACCTGTAAGTAAATTCCCGTGACTGCAACTGGACCTGTATGTAAATTCCCGTAACTGCAAATGAACCTGTAAGTAAATTCCCGTGACTGCAACTGGACCTGTATGTAAATTCCCGTAACTGCAAATGAACCTGTAAGTAAATTCCCGTGACTGCAACTGGACCTGTATGTAAATTCCCGTAACTGCAAATAGACCTGTATGTAAATTCCCGTAACTGCAAATGAACCTGTATGCAAATTCCGTAATTGCAAATGGACCTGTATGCAAATTCCCGTAACTGCAAATAGACCTGTATGCAAATTCCCGTAACTGCAAATGAACCTGTAAGTAAATTCCCGTGACTGCAACTGGACCTGTATGTAAATTCCCGTAACTGCAAATGAACCTGTATGCAAATTCCCATAACTACAACTGGACCTGTATGTAAATTCCCGTAACTGCAAATGGACCTGTATGCGAATTCCCGTAACTGCAAATAGACCTGTATGCGAATTCCCGTGACAGCAAATAGACCTGTATGCAAATTCCCGTAACTGCAAATGAACCTGTATGTAAATTCCCGTGACTGCAACTGGGCCTGTATGCGAATTCCCGTAACTGCAAATGAACCTGTATGCGAATTCTGTAACTGCGAATAGACCTGTATGTAAATTCCCGTAACTGCAAATGAACCTGTATGCGAATTCCCGTAACTGTAAATGGACCTGTATGTAAATTCCCTTAACTGCAAGTAGACCTGTATGCAAATTCCCGTAACTGCAAATAGACCTGTATGCAAATTCCCGTAACTGCAAATGAACCTGTATGCAAATTCCGTAATTGCAAATGGACCTGTATGCAAATTCCCGTAACTGCAAATAGACCTGTATGCAAATTCCCGTAACTGCAAATGAACCTGTAAGTAAATTCCCGTGACTGCAACTGGACCTGTATGTAAATTCCCGTAACTGCAAATGAACCTGTATGCAAATTCCCATAACTACAACTGGACCTGTATGTAAATTCCCGTAACTGCAAATGGACCTGTATGTGAATTCCCGTAACTGCAAATAGACCTGTATGCGAATTCCCGTGACAGCAAATAGACCTGTATGCAAATTCCCGTAACTGCAAATGAACCTGTATGTAAATTCCCGTGACTGCAACTGGGCCTGTATGCGAATTCCCGTAACTGCAAATGAACCTGTATGCGAATTCTGTAACTGCGAATAGACCTGTATGTAAATTCCCGTAACTGCAAATGAACCTGTATGCGAATTCCCGTAACTGTAAATGGACCTGTATGTAAATTCCCTTAACTGCAAGTAGACCTGTATGCAAATTCACAGCAGCCAAAATGACTATCTGCAAATGTGCTCAAATGCACCAGCTGGAAATTCCTCTTGTATGCAAATGGATAAGAGAAAAAATCTGCACACTAATCAAAATAAGGTTTAATCTCCTCAGGGTTCATGAAACAATCTATTTGTATTTAAATTCACTTCCGGCTTTTTCTTTTCATATATTGCAATGTGCAATGATTGCACCACATACACTCGAAGAAGCATTGCACAATGCAATGATAGAATGATGCCAGGATTTATTGATTTCTGCTACTCTTAGAAAAGGATTTCTTATCTGTTTTCAGGTAGTAGGTTGGCCATGGCACCAGCCATCCGGTGAGATACTACCGCTTTAGAGTTATGGGGTCCTTTAACTAGCCAGCCAGTACTACATTGGATCATTCTTTCTGGTTACGGTTCACTTTTCCTTTGCCTACACATACACTGAATAGTCAGGCCTATTCTTTACAGATTCTTTTAGTCTGTTATCTCTTCAGTTGTATAAGCGGAATGTGGATTATCATTATGCTTGAGCAACATAGATTTACGGCATCATAATTGAGACCTTAGTAATATTAACTCTGAGAATGGTGGTATCTTAAGCAAGGTGATCACAGTTTTAGTTGGAAAAAAACCTTTTTCAAATACTTGTAAATAAAAATACCCATTCAAACATCCAAGTATAGATGAACTATACGAAAACTTGACATATATATATATTCTTAAAGTGAGATATTTCAGGCTCTCTAAAGCTCTAAAATTATCCCAAAAACTAAAATACCCTAAAACCAAAAAAGGAATTCTAAAAAAAACCTCTCAAGGATACTTACCTTTGCATTACACATCGTCTATAGTCTTCGCGTATCCTAGAATAGTAAATCCTTCCCTTGCAGAAAACCTGCATCGCGACACTAAGGATGAAAACGGCGAAGAAGGATACAATCCTTCGTATTCTTTCCGATAGGACTCCAACCAACCAACCACTTAGTTAGGGATTTCGTCAATTTGAAACTTCCTATCTCTTTCAACGGGACGTTTTCCATTACTTGGACCCTTCAATGGAATATAATCTTTCGTTTTCCTACAGAACGCAGCTAATTTATAAAACCCTTCTTGTCTTCTTGTTCCGTTATGCAACACAATTTTATATATAGGAGAGAAGTCCTTGAAAAGGGGGTTGGGGGAAGGGAAGGGTTTGATAGACAAGTCCTAAGGGACGCCGTTCCTGCCAGAGTTAATTTGCATCCTATTTACCTGTCTTTCTTCTTCCAGGAATTTGTGGCTCTTTTATTTTTCTCGATTAGAAAGAAACATCGTTTCCTTATTCTCTCCACAAAGGCTCTTTCATAAATGCGTGGTCAGTGTTTTCCTTTCTTCATCTTTCAAGAATGTTTTATATCAGAGAGTTTTTAAAAGAGATTCTAAGGTTTTTATATAGAGATTCTTTCAAGACCTTTTATGGCTGCTCTTGTCTCGTATCTCTCCAAAGACAATGACGCATTTATACTTCCTTCTGAAAATAGAATTTTTGTGAGATCTATCGAGGCTCTTTCTTGCGCAGCCTTTGAGCTGGGAGCCTTGTATTTTTCTTTCCTTTTTGAAGGGTCGTGGTGGCTGATGTGGTAACGTCACTGACTGGTGAACGCCAGACTGGGGTTCGAGTCACGCTCAAACTCGTTTATGACCTCTGCAACCTCACCATCCTTGTGAGCTAAGGATGAGGGGTTTGGGGAAGCGTGAGCTAAGGATGAGGGGTTTGGGGGAGTCTATAGGTCTATCTGGTGAGTCAACGGCAGCCATTGCCTGGTCCCCCATGGTCCTAGCTTGGGTGAAGAGGGCTTGGGCCCTGATCATATGTATATATGGTCAGTCTCTAGGGCATTGTCCTGCTGGATAGAGCAATGTCACTGTCCCTGGTCTCTGCCATTCATGAGCGGCCTTTATACCTTTAAAGGCAGCTCGTATAAGAAAACCCTAGACTCATTGCTGTGTCTTTCACTCATCTCTGCTGGACTTTGTATCAGAGTCTACACCCAGACTCAGCCAGCCAAACTTTCTCTTTACAATCGCCACATCTCTGTAAAGTTATTTCCTGCTTTCTATATAATCCACTTTCTATTCAACGTTATTGATATCACATTCACTTTCTTCCTCTCTCCTACAGGTGTTCAAATTCACTCGCCATCTCATTTCCTTTTCTATCGTTTATGAATTATTCAGAATTTCTCTTCTTGTGTTGATACTTCCCCCAAGGATTCAAACTCACCTTTTATAGGTATTTTCTTCAATCTGACTCTTCTATTCTTGCCTTTTCAATGATTCAACATAACATATTCCTTGAGCATCTGCCAAATTCGTCTTTGGAAGCATCATCTAAAGACAGATCTCATAACTCGGTTTTGACCATTGCCTCATAAAGAGCTTCTGTCTATATTAGTTTCCCCTGTCGCTGGTTTGAATATTATTCATAGATTTGGAAAGTCATGGGCCTATATCTTTTGCTTACTTTCTTGGTGGAACTGAACAAAGGCCTCCTATTGATATTTTTATGTATATATATATATATATATATATATATATATATATATATATATATATATATATATATATATATAGTTAGTATATGCTAACATATATACATAAATGTATATATGTAACGCAATAAGTAGTTATTAATATATATATATATATATATATATATATATATATATGTATATATATATATATATATATATATATATATATATATATATATATATATGATACAGTATATGAACTCATAGATACATATTTGTATATATGAAGCAATAAGTAGTTATTAATATATATATATATATATATATATATATATATATATATATATATATATATATATATATATAGTATACTTAGGACAAGACAATGGCATTTGATGACTGAACAGGTAGACCTATAGACCTCCCCCCCCCAATTGCCCAATCCCAACTCACAAGGATGGTGAGGATGTAGACACTACTTCAAACTATCGAACTTGAGGCTGTCTCGAACTCCCGTTCAATATGTTGTCAGGCAGGATCTTTTCCAATAGAACCCCTCTTCTAACAGCGAATGGAACTAGTGATCAGTCGCGTGAAATTAAAATGTTATGAGAATCAGTAGAAATATGAAGCGAAACAGGAATTTCAAGATGTTTTCTGTTTTCTCCTTTTTCTTTTCTATTTCTCTCGAATTAATTGAATAAATGAAATGAGAAAATCGGAAATCGATATCCTTAGAAAGACCGAGAACGTTGGAAACTACATATCCTGCCCGAGAAGGACAACCACAATCAACTTGAACGAATACTACGCAGTACTCTAGAAGTTTTATTCCAGCTGTTACCAAGTTGTGGAATGATCTTCCTAATCGGGTGGTTGAATCAGTAGAACTTCAAAAGTTCAAAGTTGGAGCAAATGCTTTTTTGTTGACCTGGCGGACATGAGTCTTTTTATAGTTTATTTATGACATATTTGTTTTTGATGTTGTTAATAGTTTATATATGACATGTCTGTTTTGACGTTGTTACTTATTTCAGAATGATTTATTGTTAATTTGTTCTCTTCATTTATTTATTTCCTTATTTCCTTTCCTCACTGGGCTATTTTTCCCTGTTGGAGCCCCTGGGCTTATAGCATCTTGCTTCTCCAACTAGGGTTGTAGCTTGGATAATAATAATAATAATAATGATAATGATAATCGAACGCCCCCTGAAACGTTTGCTCTGCTGGGATGTGTTCGCTATAGAATAACAAAAAAAAAAAAAACGTTTTTTGCTTTAACAATTACAACAGTGATCATGCCACTCTAGAGGCGTCCACCCTACGCTTACACTCTCGGCCCTTTTTTTTAGCGTGGGGGAAAAAATGTTTTAAATCGCCTCTCTTGTCCCCACCTGAACGACCATTATCAAGCTGTTCCAACAGAACGCACCCCACCGTTTACACGGTGTCCTGTTACCATATAGAGAGCACATGAATGTTGACTTTGTAACTTGTTTTCTGTTTTTTTTTTCTTTTGCTTTTTTTTGTAAAGAGAAATAGATATCAAAATAGATTTTTCTATATGAAGATTTATAGCTTATATATGACGAAATTCATGAAAAAAAAATTATAGATAGTAGGTTTATTTGATGATTATTGGTCGTCTTCTCTTAGAATTTTTTTTTATAAATTCTATTTATTCATTTCTTAATAAATAAATCAAAACCTTTAAACTTACTCTATCAAGAGCATAGAACAGATTCAATTTCCATTAATACCAGAACTAAATGACACTAATAGAATAAAAAATTTATTTCTTGACATAAATAACAGACGTCGAATTCATCTAAAAGGTTGATCTTAATCATTATTATTATTATTATTATTATTATTATTATTATTATTATTATTATTATTATTATTATTATTACTTGCTAAGCTACAACCCTAGCTGGAAAAGCAGGATGCTATAAGGCCAGGGGCCCCAACAGGGAAAATAGCTCAGTGAGGAAAGGAAACGAGGAAAAATAAAATATTTTAACAGCAACAACATCTAAATAAATATTTCAATATAAACTGTAAAAAATTTAAAACTAGAGAAAAAGAAATTAGATAGAATAGCGCGCCGAGTGTACCCTCAAGCAAGAGAACTGTAATCCAAGACAGTGGAAGACCATGGTAAAGAGGGTATGGCACTACCCAAGACTAGAGAACAATGGTTTGATTTTGGAGTGTCTTTCTCCTAGAAGAGCTGCTTACCATAGCTAAAGAGTCTCTTCTACCCTTACCAAGAGGAAAGTGACCACTGAATAATTACAGTGCAGTAGATATCCCCTTGGGTAAAGAATTGTTTGGTAGTCTCAGTGTTGTCAGATGTATGAAGACTGAGTAGAATCTGTAGAGAATAGGCCAGACTATTCGGTGTATGTGTAGGCAAAGGGAAAGTGAACCGTAACCAGAGAGAAGGATTCAATGTACGTAATACTGCCTGGGCCAGTCGAAGGACCCTATAACTCTCCTTGGGGTAGTATCTGAACGGGTGACTTGTGCCCTGCTCATTTTTTTTCCCTGAGCTTCGTCGAAAGAGCCAGTCTCGCACTACGTAAATATTTTCATGGTATTTTCGTTTCTATGACGTGTTCACATAAGCGAGAAAAATAACGGGCCACGGGTTTTGATGGACTTCGGGGAAAACTATAAATATTTACGAACTGTTTTGGTATTAATTTAAATGGAGAAGAAATTCGAAGGATCTCAATGATTTATATAGGTTTCATTATTATTATTATTATTATTATTATTATTATTATTATTATTATTATTATTATTATTATTATTATTATTATTATTATTAGCTAAAACTATAATAATTTACGAACTGTTTTGGTATTAATTTAAATAGAGAAGAAATTCGAAGGATCTCAATGATTTATATAGGTTTCATTATTATTATTATTATTATTATTATTATTATTATTATTATTATTATTATTATTATGGTTTTTGTTATTATTCTTATTATTATTATTATTATTATTATTATTATTATTATTAGCTAAGCTACAACCCTAGTTGGAAAAGCAGGATACTATAAGCCTAGAGGCTTCAACAGGGAAAATAGCCCAGCGAGGAAAGGAAAAAAGGAAAATAGAATATTTTAAGAAGAGTAACATTAGAATAAAAATCTCCTATATAAACTATAAAAACTTTAACAAAAGATGTAGAATTATGTGTATACAAACATACATATGCACTCCAAAATCAAGCCACTGTTCTCTAGTCTTGGGTAGTACCATAGCCTCTGTACCATGGTCTTGCTCTGTCTTGGATTAGAGTTCTCTTGCTTGAGGGTACACTCGGGCACACTATTCTAACTTATTTCTCTTCCTCTTATTTTTTATATATTATATAAGAAATATTTATTTTAGTGTTGTTACTGTTCTTATATTATTTTATTTTAATTTTTAATTATTTCTTTTATTTCCTTGTTTCCTTTCCTCACTGGACATTTTCCCTGTTCGAGACCCTGGGCTTATAGCATCCTGCTTTTCCATCTAGGGATGTAGCATAGCAAATAATAATAATAATAATAATAATAATAATAATAATAATAATAATAATAATGGTGCCCCTGGTGTTATAGCATCCTGCTTTTCCATCTAGGGATGTAGCATAGCCAATGATGATGAGGATAATAATAATAACAATGATAATAATAGGCTAATAATAATGATAATATGTGTGTGTTTATACTGGGCGTGAGTGTTTGTATATTTATGCATGTGCGGGCGTAATTATATATAAAATGACTGTCAACATTTGTTGAAATATGAGGGGAAATTTAAAAAATTAACAAATAAACCATTGCATAATATTAACCAAATTAAAAAAATAGTCACGCTTTTTAAATGATACCAAAAAATATAATTTACTTACGGTAAGCTAACAAATAACAATAAACCTAAACAGATATAAACAACATACGTATTATTATTATCATTATTATTATTATTATTATTATTATTATTATTATTATTATTATTATTATTATTATTATTATTATTATTATTATTATTACTACTTGCTAAGCTATAACCCTAGTTGGAAAAGCAGGATGCTATAAGCCCATGGGCTCCAACGGGGAAAATAGCCGAGTGAGGAAAGGAAACAAGGAAAAATAAAATATTATAAGATCAGTTACGACATTAAAATAAATATTTCCTATACAAACTATAGGAACTTTAACAAAACAAGAGGGAGAGAAATTAGATAGAATAGTGCGCCCGAATGCA
>NC_090741.1:45346566-45366566 GCF_036898095.1 Palaemon carinicauda | reverse complement strand
GCTGGATAGATAGAAGCTACAGTGTCGATAAATGCTGGCTGGATAGATACATGCTACAGTGTCGATAAATGCTGGCTGGATAGATAGAAGCTACAGTGTCGATAAATGCTGGCTGGATAGATAGAAGCTACAGTGTCGATAAATGCTGGCTGGATAGATAGAAGCTACAGTGTCGATAAATGCAGGCTGGATAGATAGAAGCTACAGTGTCGATAAATGCTGGCTGGATAGATACATGCTACAGTGTCGATAAATGCTTGCTGGATAGATAGAAGCTACAGTGTCGATAAATGCTGGCTGGATAGATAGAAGCTACAGTGTCGATAAATGCTGGCTGGATAGATAGAAGCTACAGTGTCGATAAATGCTGGCTGGATAGATACATGCTACAGTGTCGATAAATGCTGGCTGGATAGATAGAAGCTACAGTGTCGATAAATGCTGGCTGGATAGATACAAGCTACAGTGTCGATAAATGCTGGCTGGATAGATACATGCTACAGTGTCGATAAATGCTGGCTGGATAGATAGAAGCTACAGTGTCGATAAATGCAGGCTGGATAGATACAAGCTACAGTGTCGATAAATGCAGGCTGGATAGATAGAAGCTACAGTGTCGATAAATGCAGGCTGGATAGATACAAGCTACAGTGTCGATAAATGCTGGCTGGATAGATACAAGCTACAGTGTCGATAAATGCAGGCTGGATAAATACATGCTACAGTGTCGATAAATGCTGGCTGGATAGATAGAAGCTACAGTGTCGATAAATGCTGGCTGGATAGATAGAAGCTACAGTGTCGATAAATGCTGGCTGGATAGATAGAAGCTACAGTGTCGATAAATGCTGGCTGGATAGATAGAAGCTACAGTGTCGATAAATGCAGGCTGGATAAATACATGCTACAGTGTCGATAAATGCTGGCTGGATAGATAGAAGCTACAGTGTCGATAAATGCTGGCTGGATAGATAGAAGCTACAGTGTCGATAAATGCAGGCTGGATAGATAGAAGCTACAGTGTCGATAAATGCTGGCTGGATAGATACATGCTACAGTGTCGATAAATGCTGGCTGGATAGATAGAAGCTACAGTGTCGATAAATGCTGGCTGGATAGATACAAGCTACAGTGTCGATAAATGCTGGCTGGATAGATACATGCTACAGTGTCGATAAATGCTGGCTGGATAGATAGAAGCTACAGTGTCGATAAATGCAGGCTGGATAGATACAAGCTACAGTGTCGATAAATGCTGGCTGGATAGATAGAAGCTACAGTGTCGATAAATGCTGGCTGGATAGATAGAAGCTACAGTGTCGATAAATGCTGGCTGGATAGATACAAGCTACAGTGTCGATAAATGCTGGCTGGATAGATAGAAGCTACAGTGTCGATAAATGCAGGCTGGATAGATACAAGCTACAGTGTCGATAAATGCTGGCTGGATAGATACATGCTACAGTGTCGATAAATGCTGGCTGGATAGATAGAAGCTACAGTGTCGATAAATGCTGGCTGGATAGATAGAAGCTACAGTGTCGATAAATGCTGGCTGGATAGATAGAAGCTACAGTGTCGATAAATGCAGGCTGGATAGATAGAAGCTACAGTGTCGATAAATGCTGGCTGGATAGATACATGCTACAGTGTCGATAAATGCTTGCTGGATAGATAGAAGCTACAGTGTCGATAAATGCTGGCTGGATAGATAGAAGCTACAGTGTCGATAAATGCTGGCTGGATAGATAGAAGCTACAGTGTCGATAAATGCTGGCTGGATAGATACATGCTACAGTGTCGATAAATGCTGGCTGGATAGATAGAAGCTACAGTGTCGATAAATGCTGGCTGGATAGATACAAGCTACAGTGTCGATAAATGCTGGCTGGATAGATACATGCTACAGTGTCGATAAATGCTGGCTGGATAGATAGAAGCTACAGTGTCGATAAATGCAGGCTGGATAGATACAAGCTACAGTGTCGATAAATGCAGGCTGGATAGATAGAAGCTACAGTGTCGATAAATGCAGGCTGGATAGATACAAGCTACAGTGTCGATAAATGCTGGCTGGATAGATACAAGCTACAGTGTCGATAAATGCAGGCTGGATAAATACATGCTACAGTGTCGATAAATGCTGGCTGGATAGATACAAGCTACAGTGTCGATAAATGCTGGCTGGATAGATACAAGCTACAGTGTCGATAAATGCTGGCTGGATAGATAGAAGCTACAGTGTCGATAAATGCTGGCTGGATAGATAGAAGCTACAGTGTCGATAAATGCAGGCTGGATAAATACATGCTACAGTGTCGATAAATGCTGGCTGGATAGATAGAAGCTACAGTGTCGATAAATGCTGGCTGGATAGATAGAAGCTACAGTGTCGATAAATGCAGGCTGGATAGATAGAAGCTACAGTGTCGATAAATGCTGGCTGGATAGATACATGCTACAGTGTCGATAAATGCTGGCTGGATAGATAGAAGCTACAGTGTCGATAAATGCTGGCTGGATAGATAGAAGCTACAGTGTCGATAAATGCAGGAGGGATAAATACATGCTACAGTGTCGATAAATGCTGGCTGGATAGATACAAGCTACAGTGTCGATAAATGCTGGCTGGATAGATAGAAGCTACAGTGTCGATAAATGCTGGCTGGATAGATAGAAGCTACAGTGTCGATAAATGCAGGCTGGATAGATACAAGCTACAGTGTCGATAAATGCTGGCTGGATAGAGAGAAGCTACAGTGTCGATAAATGCAGGCTGGATAGATAGAAGCTACAGTGTCGATAAATGCAGGCTGGATAGATACAAGCTACAGTGTCGATAAATGCAGGCTGGATAGATAGAAGCTACTGTGTTGATAAATGCTTGATAGATACAAGCTACAGTGTCGATAAATGCTGGCTGGATAGATAGAAGCTACAGTGTCGATAAATGCTGGCTGGATAGATAGAAGCTACAGTGTCGATAAATGCTGGCTGGATAGATAGAAGCTACAGTGTCGATAAATGCAGGCTGGATAAATACATGCTACAGTGTCGATAAATGCTGACTGGATAGATACAAGCTACAGTGTCGATAAATGCTGGCTGGATAGATACAAGCTACAGTGTCGATAAATGCTGGCTGGATAGATACATGCTACAGTGTCGATAAATGCTGGCTGGATAGATAGAAGCTACAGTGTCGATAAATGCAGGCTGGATAGATACAAGCTACAGTGTCGATAAATGCTGGCTGGATAGATAGAAGCTACAGTGTCGATAAATGCTGGCTGGATAGATACAAGCTACAGTGTCGATAAATGCTGGCTGGATAGATAGAAGCTACAGTGTCGATAAATGCAGGCTGGATAGATACAAGCTACAGTGTCGATAAATGCTGGCTGGATAGATACATGCTACAGTGTCGATAAATGCTGGCTGGATAGATAGAAGCTACAGTGTCGATAAATGCTGGCTGGATAGATAGAAGCTACAGTGTCGATAAATGCTGGCTGGATAGATAGAAGCTACAGTGTCGATAAATGCTGGCTGGATAGATAGAAGCTACAGTGTCGATAAATGCTGGCTGGATAGATAGAAGCTACAGTGTCGATAAATGCTGGCTGGATAGATACATGCTACAGTGTCGATAAATGCTTGCTGGATAGATAGAAGCTACAGTGTCGATAAATGCTGGCTGGATAGATACAAGCTACAGTGTCGATAAATGCTGGCTGGATAGATAGAAGCTACAGTGTCGATAAATGCTGGCTGGATAGATACATGCTACAGTGTCGATAAATGCTGGCTGGATAGATAGAAGCTACAGTGTCGATAAATGCTGGCTGGATAGATACAAGCTACAGTGTCGATAAATGCTGGCTGGATAGATACATGCTACAGTGTCGATAAATGCTGGCTGGATAGATAGAAGCTACAGTGTCGATAAATGCAGGCTGGATAGATACAAGCTACAGTGTCGATAAATGCAGGCTGGATAGATAGAAGCTACAGTGTCGATAAATGCAGGCTGGATAGATACAAGCTACAGTGTCGATAAATGCTGGCTGGATAGATACAAGCTACAGTGTCGATAAATGCAGGCTGGATAAATACATGCTACAGTGTTGATAAATGCTGGCTGGATAGATACAAGCTACAGTGTCGATAAATGCAGGCTGGATAGATACAAGCTACAGTGTCGATAAATGCTGGCTGGATAGATAGAAGCTACAGTGTCGATAAATGCTGGCTGGATAGATAGAAGCTACAGTGTCGATAAATGCAGGCTGGATAAATACATGCTACAGTGTCGATAAATGCTGGCTGGATAGATAGAAGCTACAGTGTCGATAAATGCTGGCTGGATAGATACAAGCTACAGTGTCGATAAATGCAGGCTGGATAGATAGAAGCTACAGTGTCGATAAATGCTGGCTGGATAGATACATGCTACAGTGTCGATAAATGCTGGCTGGATAGATAGAAGCTACAGTGTCGATAAATGCTGGCTGGATAGATAGAAGCTACAGTGTCGATAAATGCAGGCTGGATAAATACATGCTACAGTGTCGATAAATGCTGGCTGGATAGATACAAGCTACAGTGTCGATAAATGCTGGCTGGATAGATAGAAGCTACAGTGTCGATAAATGCTGGCTGGATAGATAGAAGCTACAGTGTCGATAAATGCAGGCTGGATAGATACAAGCTACAGTGTCGAAAAATGCTGGCTGGATAGATAGAAGCTACAGTGTCGATAAATGCAGGCTGGATAGATAGAAGCTACAGTGTCGATAAATGCAGGCTGGATAGATACAAGCTACAGTGTCGATAAATGCTGGCTGAATAGATACAAGCTACTGTGTTGATAAATGCTTGATAGATACAAGCTACAGTGTCGATAAATGCTGGCTGGATAGATAGAAGCTACAGTGTCGATAAATGCTGGCTGGATAGATAGAAGCTACAGTGTCGATAAATGCTGGCTGGATAGATAGAAGCTACAGTGTCGATAAATGCAGGCTGGATAAATACATGCTACAGTGTCAATAAATGCTGGCTGGATAGATACAAGCTACAGTGTCGATAAATGCTGGCTGGATAGATACAAGCTACAGTGTCGATAAATGCAGGCTGGATAGATACAAGCTACAGTGTCGATAAATGCTGGCTGGATAGATAGAAGCTACAGTGTCGATAAATGCTGGCTGGATAGATAGAAGCTACAGTGTCGATAAATGCAGGCTGGATAGATACAAGCTACAGTGTCGATAAATGCTGGCTGGATAGATAGAAGCTACAGTGTCGATAAATACAGGCTGGATAGATAGAAGCTACAGTGTCGATAAATGCAGGCTGGATAGATAGAAGCTACAGTGTCGATAAATGCTGGCTGGATAGATACAAGCTACAGTGTCGATAAATGCTGGAAAGATATAAGCTACAGTGTCGATAAATGCTGGCTGAATAGATACAAGCTACTGTGTTGATAAATGCTTGATAGATACAAGCTACAGTGTCGATAAATGCTGGCTGGATAGATACATTCTACAGTGTCGATAAATGCTGGCTGAATAGATACAAGCTACAGTGTCGATAAATGCTGGCTGGATAGATACATTCTACAGTGTCGATAAATGCTGGCTGAATAGGTACAAGCTACAGTGTCGATAAATGCAGGCTGGATAGATACAAGCTACAATGTCGATAAATGCTGGAAAGATATAAGCTACAGTGTCGATAAATGCTGCCTGAATAGATACAAGCTACTGTGTTGATAAATGCTTGATAGATACAAGCTACAGTGTCAATAAATGCTGGCTGGATAGATACAAGCTACTGTGTTGATAAATGCTTGATAGATACAAGCTACAGTGTCGATAAATGCTGGCTGGATAGATACAAGCTACAGTATCGATAAATACGGGATAGATACAAGCTACAGTGTCGATAAATGCTGGATAGATACAAGCTACAGTATCGATAAATGCGGGATAGATACAAGCCACAGTGTCGATAAATGCTGGATAGATACAAGCTACAGTGTCGATAAATGCTGGCTGAATAGATACAAGCTACTGTGTTGATAAATGCTTGATAGATACAAGCTACAGTGTTGATAAATGCTGGCTGGATAGATAGAAGTTACAGTGTCGATAAATGCTGGCTGGATAGATAGAAGCTACAGTGTCGATAAATGCTGGCTGGATAGATAGAAGCTACAGTGTCGATAAATGCAGGCTGGATAGATAGAAGCTACAGTGTCGATAAATGCTGGCTGGATAGATACATGCTACAGTGTCGATAAATGCTGGCTGGATAGATAGAAGCTACAGTGTCGATAAATGCTGGCTGGATAGATACATGCTACAGTGTCGATAAATGCTGGCTGGATAGATAGAAGTTACAGTGTCGATAAATGCTGGCTGGATAGATAGAAGCTACAGTGTCGATAAATGCAGGCTGGATAGATAGAAGCTACAGTGTCGATAAATGCTGGCTGGATAGATAGAAGCTACAGTGTCGATAAATGCTGGCTGGATAGATAGAAGCTACAGTGTCGATAAATGCAGGCTGGATAGATAGAAGCTACAGTGTCGATAAATGCTGGCTGGATAGATACATGCTACAGTGTCGATAAATGCTGGCTGGATAGATAGAAGCTACAGTGTCGATAAATGCAGGCTTGATAGATACAAGCTACAGTGTCGATAAATGCTGGCTGGATAGATAGAAGCTACAGTGTCGATAAATGCAGGCTGGATAGATAGAAGCTACAGTGTCGATAAATGCAGGCTGGATAGATAGAAGCTACAGTGTCGATAAATGCTGGCTGGATAGATACAAGCTACAGTGTCGATAAATGCTGGAAAGATATAAGCTACAGTGTCGATAAATGCTGGCTGAATAGATACAAGCTACTGTGTTGATAAATGCTTGATAGATACAAGCTACAGTGTCGATAAATGCTGGCTGAATAGATACATTCTACAGTGTCGATAAATGCTGGCTGAATAGATACAAGCTACAGTGTCGATAAATGCTGGCTGGATAGATACATTCTACAGTGTCGATAAATGCTGGCTGAATAGATACAAGCTACAGTGTCGATAAATGCAGGCTGGATAGATACAAGCTACAGTGTCGATAAATGCTGGAAAGATATAAGCTACAGTGTCGATAAATGCTGGCTGAATAGATACAAGCTACTGTGTTGATAAATGCTTGATAGATACAAGCTACAGTGTCGATAAATGCTGGCTGGATAGATACAAGCTACTGTGTTGATAAATGCTTGATAGATACAAGCTACAGTGTCGATAAATGCTGGCTGGATAGATACAAGCTACAGTATCGATAAATGCGGGATAGATACAAGCTACAGTGTCGATAAATGCTGGATAGATACAAGCTACAGTATCGATAAATGCTGGATAGATACAAGCTACAGTATCGATAAATGCTGGATAGATACAAGCTACAGTGTCGATAAATGCTGGATAGATACAAGCTACAGTATCGATAAATGCGGGATAGATACAAGCTACAGTGTCGATAAATGCTGGATAGATACAAGCTACAGTATCGATAAATGCTGGATAGATACAATCTACAGTGTCGATAAATGCTGGATAGATACAAGCTACAGTGTCGATAAATGCTGGATAGATACAAGCTACAGTATCGATAAATGCTGGATAGATACAAGCTACAGTGTCGATAAATGCTGGATAGATACAAGCTACAGTATCGATAAATGCTGGATAGATACAAGCTACAGTATCGATAAATGCGGATAGATACAAGCTACAGTGTCGATAAATGCTGGATAGATACAAGCTACAGTATCGATAAATGCTGGATAGATACAAGCTACAGTATCGATAAATGCTGGATAGATACAAGCCACAGTGTCGATAAATGCTGGATAGATACAAGCTACAGTGTCGATAAATGCTGGCTGAATAGATACAAGCTACTGTGTTGATAAATGCTTGATAGATACAAGCTACAGTGATGATAAATGCTGGCTGGATAGATACAAGCTACAGTATCGATAAATGCGGGATAGATACAAGCCACAGTGTCGATAAATGCTGGATAGATACAAGCTACAGTGTCGACAAATGCTGGCTGGATAGATACAAGCTACAGTGTCGATAAATGCTGGCTGGATAGATACAAGCTACAGTGTCGATAAATGCTGGATAGATACAAGCTACAGTGTCGATAAATGCTGGATAGATACAAGCTACTGTGTCGATAAATGCTGGATAGATACAAGCTACAGTGTCGATAAATGCTGGATAGATACAAGCTACAGTATCGATAAATGCTGGCTAAATAGATACAAGCTACAGTGTCGATAAATGCTGGATAGATACAAGCTACAGTATCGATAAATGCTGGCTAAATAGATACAAGCTACAGTGTCGATAAATGCTGGAAAGATACAAGCTACAGTGTCGATAAATGTTGGCTGAATAGATACAAGCTACAGTATCGATAAATGCGCGATAGATACAAGCTACAGTATCGATAAATGCTGGCTAAATAGATACAAGCTACAGTGTCGATAAATGCTGGATAGATACAAGCTACTGTGTCGATAAATGCTGGATAGATACAAGCTACAGTGTCGATAAATGCTGGATAGATACAAGCTACAGTATCGATAAATGCTGGCTAAATAGATACAAGCTACAGTGTCGATAAATGCTGGATAGATACAAGCTACAGTATCGATAAATGCTGGCTAAATAGATACAAGCTACAGTGTCGATAAATGCTGGAAAGATACAAGCTACAGTGTCGATAAATGTTGGCTGAATAGATACAAGCTACAGTATCGATAAATGCGCGATAGATACAAGCTACAGTATCGATAAATGCTGGCTAAATAGATACAAGCTACAGTATCGATAAATGCTGGATAGATACAAGCTACAGTATCGATAAATGCTGGCTAAATAGATACAAGCTACAGTGTCGATAAATGCTGGAAAGATACAAGCTACAGTGTCGATAAATGTTGGCTGAATAGATACAAGCTACAGTATCGATAAATGCTGGATAGATACAAGCTACAGTATCGATAAATGCTGGCTAAATAGATACAAGCTACAGTGTCGATAAATGCTGGAAAGATACAAGCTACAGTGTCGATAAATGTTGGCTGAATAGATACAAGCTACAGTATCGATAAATGCGCGATAGATACAAGCTACAGTATCGATAAATGCTGGCTAAATAGATACAAGCTACAGTGTCGATAAATGCTGGATAGATACAAGCTACAGTATCGATAAATGCTGGCTAAATAGATACAAGCTACAGTGTCGATAAATGCTGGAAAGATACAAGCTACAGTGTCGATAAATGCTGGCTGAATAGATACAAGCTACAGTATCGATAAATGCTGGATAGATACAAGCTACAGTATCGATAAATGCTGGCTAAATAGATACAAGCTACAGTGTCGATAAATGCTGGATAGATACAAGCTACAGTATCGATAAATGCTGGCTAAATAGATACAAGCTACAGTGTCGATAAATGCTGGAAAGATACAAGCTACAGTGTCGATAAATGTTGGCTGAATAGATACAAGCTACAGTATCGATAAATGCTGGATAGATACAAGCTACAGTATCGATAAATGCTGGCTAAATAGATACAAGCTACAGTGTCGATAAATGCTGGATAGATACAAGCTACAGTATCGATAAATGCTGGCTAAATAGATACAAGCTACAGTGTCGATAAATGCTGGAAAGATACAAGCTACAGTGTCGATAAATGTTGGCTGAATAGATACAAGCTACAGTATCGATAAATGCGCGATAGATACAAGCTACAGTATCGATAAATGCTGGCTAAATAGATACAAGCTACAGTGTCGATAAATGCTGGATAGATACAAGCTACAGTGTCGATAAATGCTGGATAGATACAAGCTACAGTATCGATAAATGCTGGCTAAATAGATACAAGCTACAGTGTCGATAAATGCTGGAAAGATACAAGCTACAGTGTCGATAAATGTTGGCTGAATAGATACAAGCTACAGTATCGATAAATGCGCGATAGATACAAGCTACAGTGTTGATTCGTTTACCGTCAATACAACTCCGTTGAACTTATACTGGAGCCAAGTGAAAAACACTATAGCCTAGCAAGAAAAATTGATTTTATTATTATTATTATTATTATTATTATTGTTATTATTTTATCATTATTATTATTATCATTATTATTACTTTCTAAGCTACAACACTAGTTGAAAAATCAGGATGCTCTAAGCCCAAGGGCTCCAAAAGGGAAAAATAGCCTAGTAAGGAAAGGAAATAAGGAAATAAATCAATTTTGATATCAGTAACCACATTGAAATAAATATTTCATATATAAACTATAAAAAACTTCAATAAAACAAGAGGAAGATAAACGAAGATAGAATAATGTGCCCGAGCGTACCCTCAAGCAAGAGAACTCTACCCCAAGACAGTGGAAGACCATGGTATTATGAGACTCGAAGGAACTACTGCAGAAATCATTGGACAGAATAACAAAAGAAGATATGCAAAGACTTTGCAACACGAAGATGCAAAGAAGGATATTGCCTTAGATAAATTCCTTGTCTTATTTGTCATTGATCTCAACTCCTTTGACGACAAAGACGATTTACCAGAAATTTATTTTCGTATTGATGAAAAATAAATAATCTAGAGATATTCAGTAGAGCGCAGACCTCCACCGTGGTAGCTTATTTCTCGACCTTTTGCTCGACTTTGACCTTGACCTAAACATGTTACAATTGGCGTGGATTTTCATATGCTCAAATATGAAACAATTTTGAAACCTATGTGATAACGATGTCCAAAATAATGGCTGATTACATGAACTGGACATTTTGCTTGACCGTGACCTTGACCTTTGACCGTAACATGTATTAATTGGTGTGTATTTTCTTACACTCAAATGTGAAAAAATTTGAAGTCTCTGTGATAACGATGTCCATACTAATGGTTGATTACGTGAATTGGACATTTTGCTTGACCGTGACCTTGACATTCGACCTTGACCTTCTAAAATTTAACCATTTCAACTTTTTATATAACATTTAATCCCTGCAAGTTTCATTACGCTACGATTAAAACTGTGGCCAGGAGCCTGTTCACAAACAAACAAACACACACATAAACATACACACAAATTGGGGCAGAAAACATAACCTCCTTCCAACTTTGTTGTAGGAGGTAATAAATAAACAACTGTGTTTGTTTTCCTTTAAAAGAAAAGAATTTGATCTAAAGATGCTACGTACAATGCCAATATCTATACAGGACTATTTACGTTATTCATTAATACAAAGAATTGTATAGAATATATATATATATATATATATATATATATATATATATATATATATATATATATATATATATATATATATATATATATATAACACTTATAGGAAGGAATAAATAGAATAGGAAATGAAAATAAGGAAACCGTTTAAAGGTTTAAAGGCCGCTCATAAATGGCAGAGGCGAAGGACAGTGACATTGCCCTATCGAACAGGTCAATGCCCTAGAGACTGTACATATATACCTATAATCAGCGCCCAAGCCACCCTCTCCACCCAAGCTAGGACCAAGGAGGGCCAGGGAATAGCTGCTGATGACTGAGCAGGTAGACCTATAGGCTCCCCCCAAACCCCGCCCCAATCCTTAGCTCACAATGATGGTGAGGGTGCAGCGACCAAAGGAACTGAAGAGTTTGAGCGGGACTCGGGACTCGAACCCCAGTCTGGCGTTCACCAGTCATACAGTTACCACATCAGCCACCAAAACCCAGGCTAATTATAAGAAGCCAACCTTTGACCGCAAATCCGAAGGCCTTAAAAGCAAATCTACTGCCTAGGCGTTTAACCTGGTGGTGGCCGATGTGGTAACGTCCCCGACTGGTGAACGCCAGACTGGGGTTCGAGTCCCTCTCAAACTCGTTAGTTTCTTTTGTCGCTGCAACCTCACCATCATTGTGAGCTAAGGATGGCGGGGTTTTGGGGAGCCTATAGTTCTACCTGCTGAGACATCGGCAGCCATTGCCTGGCCCTCCTTGGTCCTCTATAAACCTTTATAATTCAGGTGTGCTTGTTGTAAGACCTGTAAAAGAAGAGGAATCCTCCTCTTAAGTATTTTGAGAAAGGCCGACTCTCAATGGCCAGCTTGGAATGGGTATAGATGGGCTCTCCTGTGCCTAGCTAGGGCAGGGTCCAGAATATTTTTTTTTTTTTTATTAACAGCCAGTGACTACTTAAGGTCAAAATGTGGTTTCGAACAACATACACGAGTGCATGCAGTTATTTATCTTACTCACGCACTTATGCAGTCTTAAAATCACACATTCTCCCCAAAACAGACACAAAAATAGAGATGAAGATAAAGTCTTAAGGGATTCGAAGTGACGCCAAATGACTTCTCATTAGTCTTCAGTGTCTGACGCCAAAGCTATTATCATTCCACGCATCAAGGTAAAGCTGTCCGTACACCTATCAAAGGTTCAATGGCCACTCATGAATAGCAGAGGCAAGGGACAGTGACAATGACCTAGAGACTGGCCATATATACATATGATCAGCGCCCAAGCCACATTTCCATCCAAGCTAGGACCAGGGAGGGCCAGGCAATGGCTAGCTGATGACTCAGCAGGTAGACCTTTAGGCTTCCACAAACCCCTCATCAATAGCTCACAAAGATGATGAGGTTGCAGACATTACAAAAAACTATCGAGTTTGAGCTAGACTCTATCTCCAGGCAGAGACGTTTCCAATAGGCTACCACAAGCCTTTTGCGGTGTACTGTCGGCATAAAGGCCTTCGCAACGTCCTTTCGGTCCTTGGCTATTTCCAATTTCCCTACCTTTTACTTTAGTTTCTTTCCCATTTCCTTCTTTCTTTGTATCTTGCTGTCCAATCTCCTATGGATAACTTCACAGTTCAATCGCCAAATATTCATTACTTCTGTATATCGGCACTGAATGACCTCCCCGGTCCCAGGACCCAGCCATCTGGTCAAAATGCCACAAATCAGGCAATCAGCCAACCACCTGGTGTTGATAAAGACACGGTGTCACATTGCCCAGTAATAAATATCTTTTATTCCCTTAGTGTTAGACTGTGGAACAGTTTCCCGTTTTATTATAGTCTTGCGATTTTCATAATTGATTGATTGATTGATTTAAGGTTTTCAGGCATCCGCGATTTTCATAAAGGCCATATAATAGAATATCTTAATTTTTTCCTTACTTTGCTTTTGAGTGATAGTTATTTTTTTTGGGGGGGAGAGGAGGAGGGGGGGGGGGGGGCTTTCCTCGTTTTCCGCACAAGGAGAGTTTATCATTTTGGAAGTATGTATAATTAGTTATGAAAATGACACTGCTTAAAGTTGTGGAAATAACTGATCATTAAACTAGATAATCGATTTCAAGTTTTACTGTAAATTAACGGTTATTGTGACCTAACATTTCTGCCTAGTGATCGCCAGACTCAGTTTGAGTCTTGAGTCCCGCTCAAACCGTTAGTTCCTTTAGTGTCTGCAACCTCCTAGTGTGGTGTTTTGGGGAGCCTATAGGTCTACCAGCTGAGTCATCAGCAGCCATTGCCTGGCCCTCCATGCTCATAGCTTGGGTGGAGAGAGGACTTGGGCGCTGATCATATCTATATAGAATCAGTGTCCTTTCTAGGGCATTGTCCTGCTTGCTAGGGCATTGTCACTGTCCCTCGCCTCCGCCATTCATGAGTGACATTTAAACCTTTAATCAATAATGTACCACATGTGTTTCACACACTCATATATTATAACTATTTTTTTTTTAATGTATATCTCGCTCTACACCTCACTGTTAATAGAACTGGTTTAAGCCTGCCTTTTCATGAATCGATATGTTAAATTTTTGCGACTTTCTACCATTGAAAATCTTGCGTACCACATGCGTTTCACACACACTCATATAATATAACTATTTTTTTTAATGTATATCTGGCTCTACACCTCACCGTTATCAGAACCGGTTTAAGCCTGCCTTTTCATGAATCGATGTGTTAGAATTTTTGCGACCTTCTACCACTGAAACTCTTGCGTATAAGCCTGCTGTCGGTTGAAATAAAGTTAGTTGCATCCACCTCGTCTCTCAGTTACACCCAAACTGCTCGCTCGCACAATAAACAAGAAGACTTATAGTTTAGGACGCGATTGGTCTTTAAGAATTATCCATGGGTGTATGGTGGCCGATGTGGTAACGTCCCTGACGGGTGAACGCCAGACTGGGGTTCGAGTCCCGCTCGAACTCGTTAGTTTCTTTGGTCGTTGCAACCTCACCATCCTTGTGAGGTAAAGATGTGGTGTTTGGGGGGAGCCTATAGGTCTACCTGCTGAGTCATCAGCAGCCATTGCCTGGCCCTCCTTGGTCCTAGTTTTGGTGGAGAGTGGGGCTTGGGCTCTGATCATATGTATATATGGTCAGTCTCTAGGGCATTGTTCTGCTGAGTCCATTTCCTGGCCCTCCTTGGTCCTAGCTTGTGTGGAGAGAGGGGCTTGGGGGCTGATCATATGTATATATGGTCAGTCTCTAGGGCATTGTGCTGCTGAGTCCATTGCCTGGCCCTCCTTGGTCCTAGTTTTGGTGGAGAATGGGGCTTGTGCTCTGATCATATGCATATATGGTCAGTCTCTAGGGCATTGTGCTGCTGAGTTCATTGCCTGGCCCTCCTTGGTCCTAGTTTTGGAGGAGAGTGGGGCTTGTGCTCTGATCATATGTATATATGGTCAGCCTCTAGGGCATTGTGCTGTTGAATCCATTGCCTGGCCCTCCTTGGTCCTAGCTTGCGTGAAGAGGGGGGCTTGGGAGCTGATCATATGTATATATGATCAGTCTCTAGGGCATTGTGCTGTTGAGTCCATAGCCTGGCCCTCCTTGGTCCTAGCTTGTGTTGAGAGAGGGGTTTAAGGACTACTGATCATATGTATATATGATCAGTCTCTAGGGGATTGTCCTGCTCGATAAGGCAATATCCCTGTCCCTTGCCTCTGCCATTCATGAGCGGCCTTTAAACCTTTAATGTAACAGTTCATAGACGACCAAACAATGCGAATTAATTGAGGGAAAATAAACGTTCTATATCCCACTATTCAGATACATAGCGGTCTCGAGATTCACCTCACCAGCAAGAAAATGGGTCAATGTCCAAGCTAGCCGGAATGCTAAGCCACTTTATGTTATACTCTATATCTAAGCAATGAATTGGACGCCTGGTAGTTAGTCCGTAAGGGCGTGAAATGTCATTGCACTAACAATCTCCACCCAAAAGAATTTCTGTGTGTGTGTGCATGAGCCCGCGCGCTTTTAATTGAAAAAGATTCTCTAATTTTCCGAAAATGAAAATAAATCGTTTCTCTCTCTCTCTCTCTCTCTCTCTCTCTCTCTCTCTCTCTCTCTCTCTCTCTCTCTCTCTCTCTCTCTCTCTCTTAACCCTACGCTTTTATTCGCCCATTGCAGCCTAGCTCACAATGACGTCAAACGTTACACGCCTTTTCATTGGCTGTTCTGGTATGCAAATGCCTTGACCTGAGGCGAAAAGAATGACGTCACTACCTGTTCCTTTCGTTATAATCACCCAAACTGCCGGAATGAAATGGTTAAACGACTATTTGATAGCATGTAAGTGTCCATTAACTTCGATGGATCCATGCAAAAACGTCTTTCCACTATTCCTGTAGAATTTAACAGGCTATGTTCGTGAATGAAGCGTTTTCCTTCCCGTAGACTTCTCAGGAAGATTCCAGTGGAGTATGCGTACCTGGATGGTGGGAATGAACGGTCAGTGTCTACATTCTGTACGTGGTTACTCTCTCTCTCTCTCTCTCTCTCTCTCTCTCTCTCTCTCTCTCTCTCTCTCTCTCTCTCTATCTCTCTCTCTCTCTTTTTCCTAAACACTTAGATGTTCCAGCCCTTTCAGTTTTAGAAACTGTTCAATCCATATATGGTACCTACTCTCATACGAGTAATATATATATATATATATATATATATATATATATATATATATATATATATATATATATAGTGAAACAATCTTCTATCTATGTATTAAAGTGATGTAATTCAATATCCTACGTGAAATTACTTTCTTAGTAATAATGAACATTGAACAATCCCATCCGGTCAAGATTCACACTGAACATCACGAACTCAAGAGTAGGTCAACCATTCTCTTCAGTATTTCATATAATTCCGGTGACTTATTTCGTCCCCCCTCCCAGGAGTACTCTAGAAGTTTTATTCCAGCTGTGACCAAGTTGTGGAATGATCTTCCTAATCGGGTGGTTGAATCAGTAGAACTTCAAAAGTTCAAAGTTGGAGCAAATGCTTTTTTGTTGACCAGGCGGACATGAGTCTTTTTAGAGTTTATTTATGACATATTTGTTTTTGTTGTTGTTAATAGTTTATATATGACATGTCTGTTTTGACGTTGTTACTTATTTTAGAATGATTTATTGTTAATTTGACTTTCATTTATTTATTTCCTTATTTCCTTTCCTCACTGGGCTATTTTTCCCTGTTGGAGCCCCTGGGCTTATAGCATCTTGCTTTTCCAACTAGGGTTGTAGCTTGGATAGTAATAATAATAACACGTTTCAGAGGTCCTATCCTCATATTAATAAGTGAAAATCCTCGATTCTCTCAGGATCCCCTGGTTCAATGGACGGGCTTCGGAATTCCTATCTAGCTTCGGCTTTTCCATATGCCCCAACCCCCTGCCATTCCTATTCCTTGTTCTGGTTGTCTTCGAGTTTAAAGAGATAGAGTCGCCTTTTGGAAGATGAGAGATTTATTATTATTATTATTATTATTATTATTATTTCTTCTTCTTCTTCTTCTTCTTCTTCTTCTTCTTCTTCTTCTTCTTATTATTATTATTATTATTATTACTTGCTAAACTAAAACCCTAATTGGAAAATCGGGATGCTATAAGCCAAAGGGCTCCAACAGGGAAAAATAAACCAGTGAGGAAAGGATATAAGAAAAAAAAAACTACAAGCGAAATAATGAGTAATATAGAATATTTTAAGATCACTAACAACATCAAAATAGATCTTTCATATATAAACTATAAAAATTTCAAAAAAACAAGAGGAAGATAAATTAGATAGAAAAGAGAACTCTAACCGAAGACAGTGGAAGACCATGGTACAGAGGCTATGGCACTATCCAAGTCTAGAGAACAATGAAAGGATATTGGAAGTTGTAGCCAGATGGGTGCTAAAGAGCCTCCTAGAGACGAGAGAGATATTCTTTCCTCAGTCGAAGGAATAGTTATCAAATTGGCGCATGTAGAAAAAAATGTGATGGAGTGGAGAAAGATGTAATAGGAAGGGCGGGGGCTTGGTGGGTCATTGGTAAGTAAAGTTGAGAGAGAGAGAGAGAGAGAGAGAGAGAGAGAGAGAGAGAGAGAGAGAGAGAGAGAGAGAGAGACTATTCTCCACGTAATCTTCTATAGAATATACTCTAATAAATGTCAAACGTAAGAGCTCTCACTAAGTAAATAATGTTTACCAGAAGTGGTGAGGTAATTAGGAAATTTAAAATAATAATAATAATAATAATAATTAATAAAAAACAATATCAAATTGCATTATAATTAGACCAGATACCAGAATGTAGTATCGTTCGGCGTCAATGACCTTATTATTATTATTATTATTATTATTATTATTATTATTATTAAATGCTAAGCTACAACCCTAGTTGGAAAAGCAGGATGCTATAAGCCCAGGGGCCCCAACAGGGAAAATAGCCCAGTGAGGAGAGGACACAAGGAAAAATAAAATATTCTAAGAACAGTAATAACGTTGAAATAAATATTTCCTATATAAACTCTAAAAACTTTAACAAAATAAGAGGAAGAGAAACTAGATAGAACAGTGTGCCCGAGTATACCCTCAAGCAAGAGAACTCTAACCCAAGACAGTGGAAGACCATGGTAAAGAGGCTATGGCACTACCCAAGACTATAGAACAATGGTTTGATTTTGGAGTGTTCTCCTAGAAGAGCTGCTTACCATAGCTAAAGAGCCCCTTCTACCCTTACCAAGAGGAAAGTAGCCACTGAACAATTACAGTACAGTAGTTAACCCCTTGGGAGAAGAAGAATTGTTTGGTAATCAAAGTGTTGTCAGGTGTGTGAGGACAGAAGAGAATGTGTAAAGAACAGGCCAGACTATTCGGTGTCTATGTAGGCAAAGGGAAAGAACGGGATGCACGATCACTCATAATCAATCAATGAATGAATCACCAGTAAGTCCTTCCATGGTAAGCAGTAAGAATGTGTCCGGAATAACAGAAGTAATTCTAAGTGGATAAGATACAATATGTTTTTTAAATGATTCACTTTTGTGAATCCGGAATATAAACAACTCCCTGACGGTTTTAAGTTTTGAGAAATTTAATGAAACTGGAAATATTAATCAACATGTGATGAATTCCATTATTGATCTTTAAATCTATTAATGATAATGGTCTTTAGATTATGTTTGTAAACAATGATACTACTAATGATAATGATCTTTACATTATGTTTGTAAATAATGATACTACTACTACTACTACTACTACTACTACTACTACTACTACTACTACTACTACTACTACTAATAATAATAATAATGATAATAATCTCCCCTATATTATAATAAAGAACGTCTCTCTCTCTCTCTCTCTCTCTCTCTCTCTCATTGCCAGACGTGTAACTACTCGGTTTCTCCCGTCCATCGGGTAGAGAAAAAAGGGTTTAGCCATAGCTTGATGGGAGGATGTGTGTGTGCATATTTATCTAAACATTTAATAATAATAATAATAATAATAATAATAATAATTAGTAACTATAGAATACAGATTATTATAAATCACAAACGTCTCTGAAATATGCAAATCTCCTGCGCCTGCTTCCTTCTCAACACACCCGAATCGTTTATTATATTAATAAAGGAAAAAATAAGAATCCCTAATTGAGAAACGCCGTATCCCTTGCATTAGCAACAAGCTGATATCCAGTTACGACGAATTACCTAATTACATTCCTAATGAATGGACAGAATCTGCTGGGTGGCCTGTCCTGTGTGTGTGTGTGTGTGTGTCACCTGTTGGTGGAATGAGACATGTCAACTGTTGTTCTTTCCAGTTTTTTTTTTTTTTTTTTTTGATAAGGGAGGTTAACTGCATATTTCCTTATATTTATCTTTTCATTGAAAAAGTTCTTTTTTTTCTTTTTTTTTCTTTTTTTTTTTTTTAATAAGGGAGGTAAACTATCCATATTTCCTTATATTTTTCTTTTCATTGAAAAAATTTTTTTTTTTTTAATTTTTTTTTTCGTTAATAAGGGAGGTAAACTATGCATATTTCCTTATATTTTTCTTTTCATTGAAAAAAAAAATTATCTTTTGCCTTATTACCTCCGCCAGTGAAGTTGGAAGGTGGTTATGTTTTCGCCCCTGTTTGTGTGTGTTCGTTTGTTTGTGAACATCTTCCTGACCACAATTCTAATCATAGAGTAATAAGAAAAAGAATTATATTTTGTCCTATTACCTCCGCCAATGAAGTTGGAAGGAGGTTATGTTTTAGCCCCATGTTTGTGTGTGTGTGTGTGTGTGAACAGCTTCCTGGCCACAATTTTAATCGTAGAGTAATAAAAAAAAAAGAATTATGTTTTGCCCTATTACCTCCACCAACGAAGTTGGAAGGAGGTTATGTTTTTACCCCCCTGTTTGTGTGGGTTTATTTGTGAACAGCTTCCTGGCCACAATGCTAATCATAGAGTAATAAAAAAAAATTATATTTTGTCCTATTACCTCCACTAACGAAGTTGGAAGGAGGTTATGTTTTAGCCCCCTGTTTGTGTGTGTTTGTTTGTCAACATCTTCCCGACCACAATTTTAATCGTAA
>NC_090741.1:45336566-45344066 GCF_036898095.1 Palaemon carinicauda | reverse complement strand
TTAGTGCGAGGGAAGAGCGCAGATACAAGCACAATATATACAAAATAATTTATGTACGATCATGTGACACGGTTGGTACACTATCTATCTATCTATCTATCTACCTAAAGATACCGATCGTGTTTAATTATGGAAGTGTATTCCTTGAACCACACCAATCTGATTGATGTTTCTTCCAAATTTAGGGTCATCAAAATACTTAGGTGGACCTACGCATCTTGTCTGGCTTGATGATTACGTCATGACATACTGTGAGGTGGAATCGTTTACATGAGCGCACACCACCTGCTCCCTTTCTGTCTGTCATTTTAAAACTATTATGGACATTATTAACGTAAGACTATTTCTCGCCATCTCTATTTTTTATGATTAGCGTGGCATGATCCTGCCGTTATTACTTCCGCCAACGAAGTTGGAAGGAGGTTATGTCTTACCCCCAGTTTGTGTGTTTGTAATTTGTGTGAGTGTTTGTTTGGAAACGATTAAATTTTGGAAGGTCAAGGTCAAAGGTCAAGGTCACGGTCAAGCAAAATGTCCAATTCACGTAATCAGCCATAAGTTTGGACATCGTTGTCACAGAGACTTCAAACTTGGTTCATATTTGACTATATGGAAATCCACTACAATTTTACATGTTAAGGTCAAAGGTCAAGGTTGAGCAAAAGGTCGAGAAATAAGCTGCCGCGGTGGAGGCAAAACGTTTTTTTTTTCTACAGCGAACACATCCCAGCAGAGGAAACGTTTCAGGGGGCGTTCGATTCGTTCAAGTTGATTGTGGTTGTCCTTCTCGGGCAGGATATGTAGTTTCCAACGTTCTGGGTCTTTCTAAGGATATCGATTTCCGATGTTCTCATTTCATTTATTCAGTTTGTTCAATTCTGTCCAATTCACTTCGAGAGTAATATAAAAGAAAAAGGAGAAAAAAAGAAAAGGTCATGAAATTCCTGTTTCGCTTCATATTTTACTAATTTTCATAACATTTTCATTTCACACGACTGAACACTATAGTTAATTTCTTTTAGCGATGCAGATTTGCACCGACTCGCAGTGGTGCCCTTTTAGCTCGGAAAAGTTTCCTGATCGCTGATTGGTTGGACGAGATAATTCTAACCAATCAGCGATCAGGAAACTTTTCCGAGCTAAAAGGGCATCTCGTCCAACCAATCAGCGATCAGGAAACATTTCCGAGCTAAAAGGGCACCGCTGCGAGTCGGTGCAAATCTGCCTCGATAAAAAAAATGGACTATAGTTCCCTTCGCTGTTAGAAGGGGGGTCTATTGGAAAAGATCCTACATAACAATATACTGGACTTGAGTTCGAGACAGCCTCAAACTCGATAGTTCTTGTAGTGTGCGCATCCTCACCATCCTTGTGAGCTGGGATTGGGGATTGGGAGGAGTCTGCAGGTTTATTATTATTATTATTATTATTATTATTGTTATTATTGTTATTATTACTAGCCAAGCTACAACCCTAGTTAGAAAAGCAAGATGCTATAAGCCCAAGGGCTCCAATAGGGAAAAATAGCCTAGTAAGGACAGGAAATAAGTAAATGAATAAATGATGAGAACAAACTAACAATCAGTTATTTTAAAAACAGTAACAACGTCAAAATAGATATGTCATATATAAACTATAAAAAGACTCGTGTCAGCCTGTACAAACATAAAAACATTTGCTGCAACTTTGAACTTTTGAAGTTCTACTGATTCAACTACCCGATTAGGAAGATCATTCCACAACTTGGTAACAGCCGGAATAAAACTTCTAGAATACTGTGTAATATTGAGCCTCATGATGGAGAAGGCCTGGATATTTGAATTAACTGCCTACCTAGTATTATGAACAGGATAGTATTGTCCAGGGAGATCTGAATGTAAAGGATGGTCAGAATTATGAAATATCTTATGCAACATGCATAATGAACTAATAGAACGACGGTGCCAGAGATTAATATTTAGACCAGGAATAAGAAATTTAATAGACCGTAAGTTTTTGTCCAACAAATTAAGACGAGAATCCGCAGCTGAAGACCAGACAGGAAAACAATACTCAAAACAAGGTAGAATGAAAGAATTAAAACACTTCTTCAGAATAGATTGATCACCGAAAATCTTAAAAGACTTTCTCAATACGCCAATTTTTTTGTGCAATTGAAGAAGACACAGACCTAATGTGCTTCTCAAAAGTAAATTTGCTGTCGAGAATCACACCTAGAATTTTAAAGTAGCCATTATCTGTCATGGAGAGATAGGGTTTGGGAGGTGGTTATATGTATATATGGTCCGTCTCTAAGGCATTGTCCTGTCTCTTGCCTCTGCCGTTCATGAGGAACCTTTAAATCATTATCATGAATACACACACACACACATATATATATATATATATATATATATATATATATATATATATAATCGTGAAAAGAAGTAAAAGATGTATATTAGTTTTCACCTGTGAATGATATTCAAACCAGTGAAAATATAAAAAGTTAGAGTATTATTAATTTCACATTAATATATCTCCAGCATCTAAGGAACACAAATAACCATTCAAAAGAATGATAAATTTCAAGTACATAGATTTAACACACATGGGAATGTAAGGTGTACAATTGTAGTCTTGTTAAAGAAAATGGGAAGTGGTATATGACAGGGGAAACTAAAATAGACAGAAGCCCTATATGAGGCAATGGTTAAAACCGAGTTATGAGATCTGTCTTTAGATGATGCTTCCAAAGACAAAGTTGGAAAATGCTTAAAGAATATGTTATGTTGAATCATTGAAAATGCAAGAATAGGAGAGCCAGATTGAAGAAAATACCTTTAAGAGGTGAGTTTGAATCCTTGGGGGGAAAGTATCAAGACAAGAAGAGAAATTCTGAATAATTCATAAACGATAGAAAAGGGAAACGAGATGGCGAGTGAATTGGAACACCTGTATGAGAGAGGAAGAAAGTGAATGTGATATCAATAACGTTGTATAGAAAGTGGGTTAGATAGAAAGCAGGAAATAACTTTACAGAGATCTGTCGATTATAAAGAGAAAGTTTGGCTGGCTGAGTCTGGGTCTAGACTCTGATACAAAGTCCAGCAGAGATGAGCGAAAGACACACCAATGGGTCTAGGGTTTTCTTATGCGAGCTGCCTTTAAAGGTTTAAAGGCCGCTCATGAATGGCAGAGACCAGGGACAGTGACATTGCTCTATCCAGCAGGACAATGACCTAGAGACTGGCCATATATACATATGATCAGGGCCCAAGCCACCTCTTCACCCAAGCTAGGACCAAGGGGGACCAAGCAATGGCTGCCGATGACTCACCAGATAGATCTATAGGCTCCCCCCAAACCCCTCATCCTTAGCTCACAAGTATGGTGAGGTTGCAGCGGTCAGAGGAATAAACGAGTTTGAGCGTGACTCGAACCCCAGTCTGGCGTTCACCAGTCAGTGACGTTACCACATCAGCCACCACGACCCTTCAAAGAGGAAAGAAAAATACAAGGCTCCCAGATCAGAGGCTGCGCAAGAAAGAGCCTCGATAGATCTCATAGAAATTCTATTTTCAGAAGGAAGTATAAATGCGTCATTGTCTTTGGAGAGATACGAGACAAGAGCAGCCATAAAATGTCTTGAAAGAACCTCTATATAAAAACCTTCGAATCTCTTTTAAAAACTCTGATATAAAACATTCTTGAAAGATGAAGAAAGGAAAACACTGACCATGCATTTATGAAAGAGCCTTTGTGGAGAGAATAAGGAAACGATGTTTCTTTCTAATCGAGAAAAATAAAAGAGCCACAAATACCTGGAAGAAGAAAGACAGGTAAATAGGATGCAAATTAACTCTGGCAGGAACGGCGTCCCTTAGGACTTGTCTATCAAACCCTTCCCTCCACCACACCCCCCCTTTCAAGGACTTCTCTCCTATATATCAAATTGTGTTGCATAACGGAACACGGAAGACAAGAAGGGCTTTATGAATTGGCTGCGTTCTGTAGGAATGCTAAAGATTATATTCCTTTGAAGGGTTCAAGGAATGGAAAAAGTCCCGTGGAACGAGATAGGAAGTTTCAAATTGACGAAATCACTAACTAAGTGGTTGGTTGGTTGGAGTCCTGTCGGAAAGAACACCAAGGATTGTAATCCTTCTGCGCCTTTTTTATCCTTGGTGTCGTGAAGCAGGTTTTCTGCAAGGGAAGGATTTACTATTCTAGGATACGCGAAGACTATAGATGATGTGTAATACGATGGAAAGTATCCTTGAGATTTTATTTAGAATCCTTTTTTTTGGTTTTATATCTTAGTTTTTGAGATAAATTTAGAGCCTTAGAGAGCCCGAAATACCCCGCTTTAGAAATATATATATATATATATATATATATATATATATATGTATATATAATATTATATATATATATATATATATATATATATATATATATATATGTGTGTGTGTATATATATATATATATATATATATATATATATATATATATATATATATATATATATATACATATATATATATATACTTGTATATATATATATATATATATATATATATATATATATATATATATATATATATATATATATATATATGGCAAGTTTTCGCATAGTTCATCTATACTTGGATGTTTGAATGGATATTTTTGTTTACAAGTATTTAAAAATAATGTTTTTTTCCCACGAAAACTATGATCACATTGCTTAAGATACCATTATTATCATAGTTAATTTTACTAAGGTCTATATCAACCATTATGACGCCGTATATCAATGTTGCTCAAGCATAATGATAATCCACATTCCGCTTATACAACTGAAGTGATAACGGATCATAAGAATCTGTAAAGAATAGGCCTGACTATGCGGTGTATGTGTAGGCAAAGGGAAAGTGAACCGTAACCAGAAAGAAGGATCCAATACAGTACTGTAAACTGAATGAGATTCTGTGACTTATACTGTCTTTTAAATTTTTTTTTTATGAATCTTCTTTCATACAACAAATGGACCTTGAATGGACTCCCCGTCCCCAGGGCTGGGTCCTCTTGCCCGAATTCATAAATTCCTCCGTTTCATAGATTCTGATTAGAAAATAATTTTTTTTTTTTTTGGATAACTTCAAATAAAATGAAAAATACATTTGAGCAATGCGTAAATGCACAAAATAAGTGTTATTACTGATTCTATATTTATTAACATGATTTTTTTATTTATGTGTCATGTACTTGCAATATAAGTTTTGCAATAGATATCCTCTAACTGTACTTAGGAATTCATATTTATTATTGATCTCTCTCTCTCTCTCTCTCTCTCTCTCTCTCTCTCTCTCTCTCTCTCTGTATATATATATGTATATATGTACACATATACATACATCTATATATATATATATATATATATATATATATATATATATATGTATATATATATATATATATATATATATTCTCTCTCTCTCTCTCTCTCTCTCTCTCTCTCTCTCTCTCTCTCTCTCTCTCTGTATATATATATATATATGTATATATATATATATATATATATATATATATATATATATATATATATATATTCTCTCTCTCTCTCTCTCTCTCTCTCTCTGTATATATATATATATATATATATATATATATATGTATATATATATATGTATATATATATATATATATATATGCGTGTGTGTATGTGTGTGTGTTTATGGATATTTTCATTTGCATAAATAACCAAATGATGAGTTCGAATAAAAATCACACATATTTTAAACATTACAGTAACTATTTCTATAACATTTACGGAGCATAAAAGTATAAAAAAAGAGAATTCAGACCAATAGAATAAGTAGAAAAATAATACTAAATCATTATCTTCAGATACTCATAGACATTCAAATGAAAATAGATATATTTGATTGACGTATATCAATCAGGAAAATCACTATAATTTACGATGACGTTTGACGTTATACAATAAGAAACTCTCCCCGGGTTGGTTAACCTTTATCTGTGATACAAAGGAATTTTAAGTCTGCCTCATTCCCCAATATCGATTTGAAATATACCGATATACATATTCATGCGTCGTATTGTCACAACTTGGTAAACAATTATAACGATACATTTGCATACAATATGTATATATACGTATATAAATGAGTGAATATGCTGCATATAAGTATATGGGTATATATGTATATATATATATATATATATATATATATATATATATATATATATATATTTATACGAATTGTCACAACTTGGTAAACAATTATAACAATACATTTGCATACAATATGTATATATACGTATACAAGTGAGTGAATATGCTGCATATATGTATATGTATGTATATATATATATATATATATATATATATATATATATATATATATATTTATATATATATATATATATATATATATATATATATATATATATATGTGTGTGTGTGCGTGTGTGCATGTGTGTGTATATATACACATACATATCGTCCCTTCTCGAATTGAATGAAATTACAGGTCTTTCTGTATACTTCTGTTGCTTAAAGAACTATTGTCACTTCTAGTATTCGGAATGCAGTGAATTCTAAGCCCCCTCTCCACCCAATCTTTGACCAAGGAGGGCCAGGCAATGGCTGCTGATGATTCAGCAGATAGACCTATAGGCTCCCCCAAACCCACCATCCTTAGCTCACAAGGGTGGTGAGATTAAAGCGACCTAAGAAACTAACGAGTTTGAGCAGGACTCGAACCCCAGTCTGGCGTTCACCAGTCAGGGACGTTACCACATCGGCCACCACAAACCATGGATAACATAACATTACATGACATAGCATATCATTTTATGATTGGTTAATTCAACCATTAAATAATTATTCAATACAAGAGATTTCACCTGGGTAAATCATCTCTTTATTTTAATCGCTGAGAACAAATGGTATTTTTACAAATTCGCGAGACAGGACGACTATGAAAAAAATTGCGATGATCAGCTTCATGAATGTTGTCCAAGAAGGGTTGCAAGATTTGGCAACATAGAGATAGTCATGGCCATTATTGGTATTTTATTTTTAATCATTAAAAACTGTAAGATTGCACTGTAGTAGAATAAAAAATTCTTGTTTACCCAAGGGGTTAACTACTGCACTGTAATTGTTCAGTGACTACTTTCCTCTTGGTAAGGGTAGAAGAGACTCTTTAGCTATGGAGAAGGACAATCCAAAATCAAACCATTGTTCTCTAGTCTTGGGTAGTGCCATAGTCTCTGTACCATGGTCTTCCACTGTCTCTTGGGTTAGAGTTCTCTTGCTTGTGGGTACACTCGGACACACTATTCTATCTAATTTCTCTTCCTCTGGTTTTGTTAAAGTTTTCATAGTTTATATAGGAGATTTCTATTTTAATATTATTCTTAAAATACTTATGTTTTCCTTATTTCCTTTCCTCACTGGGCTATTTTCCCTTTTGTTTTGGAGCCCCTGGGCTTATAGCTTTCTGCATT
>NC_090741.1:45326566-45331566 GCF_036898095.1 Palaemon carinicauda | reverse complement strand
AAACCAGGTTTACGTCCTCAGCTAGACTCGACTTCTCCCCCCCCCCATCCCCCCCTCTCCCCCCCCCCCCTTCGGACACTGCGACGGGTGCTCCCAAGAAGAAACCTCTTTTGAAGGATGTACCCAGCGCTTGCATAGACGATCCCTCGAGGCTCTAATTCGTACTTAGGGACATTTAAGAATACGGTCCTTTCTTTACAACGACCCCCGCCCCCCTCCCCCCCGACTCTCCCTCTCACTCTCACTCTAGTCTATTATTCCTCATCCACCTACCTTCCTTCCTTTATCTTTTGGTGCTTATAAATAATTTGGATTCCTTAGTTCGTAATTTTTACCCTATCGATGGGGACAATCTGCCAATTTCCCTAGAATGTTTCGTATTTTGTTCCCTAGACCTTTAGAAAATCCCTCCCTTTTTATCAAGATATTATAGGTCCCTCTTACTCTCACTCCAGTGCTTTGTCCCGCACCCACGTACCTTCCTTCCTCTATCATTTGGTGTTTATAAATTATTTGGATTCCTTAGTTCGTAATTATTACCCTGTCGATGGGGACAATCTGCACCAATTTCCCTAGAATGTCTCGTAGTTTGTTCCCTAGACGCAAAGAAAATCCCTCCCTTTTATCAAGATATTATAGGAAGGCGCATTAACCTCTTCTTACTTAGGTAAATGTTTTTTTTTTTTCTTTTTTTTTTTTTGTTTCCTCAATCATTCTCTTTATTCTAATCTTTTCCTTATCTGCTTTTGTTTCCGTCCTTTTGGCAAATCTGTTTTTGTTTTCAAATCTTTCTTTCCCTTCCTCCTTACGTCAACGCTCTTTTGGTCTTGACATACCATGTTTCTTCCTCTTTCTCCTCTTCCAGTCTTTATTCTCCAATGTAATAAATTGCCTCTCAATCCCATATAGTGCTCACACATCCACTTTGACATATTCAACCTGACTTGTGAACATTCACAAAACCCAAATGAATGTTGACAATTACACGTCATTTACGAACATTCGCGTCGCATAATTGCACGCAAATAAACCCACTATTTCATATTTATAAAAACACATCATCTTCTTCGTCTATATCTTTTCCCGCTCCCATGTGGGGTTGATGTTTCTGGCCAGCTTTCTCCATCTAGCATTAATTTTATTCTGATAATATTCACTGCCCATGTTCGTTTTGGCCTATTTTTCATGGCCGGATGCCTTTCCTGCCGCCAACCCTCCCCATTTACCTGGGCTTGGGACCGGCACCAAGTTGTTGCTGGCTTGCCCTCCCCCCCTCAGTGGCTGGGTTATTTATGAAAACACATATACAGACATAACACACTTGTTCCTTAATTCCATGATCGAACGAATTATATATTCAAAGAAATCTCATGGACAGCAGTAAGGCAGAAAAGGGCTTTTGGTAGAATAACGTATAAGAGATTTTACTAACATAAACACGAAGGTTTATGTGGAAACAGCGAGAGAGAGAGAGAGAGAGAGAGAGAGAGAGAGAGAGAGAGAGAGAGAGAGAGAGAGAGAGAGAGGAGAGAGAGAGAGAGAGAGATTCCTCCAAAGCAAGTGCAGAAATTTTAAAAGTTTCTGCTTTTCAAACCAGCTTTCATTTATGTATGATTCATACACTGAATGCCTGCTAGCATAGATATTGAGGTCAGTCTATCAGGAAGAGCAACCTCCAACTATCTTCTAGTAAAAGAGAAGAGCGAAACTTAACCCTTTTGCATTATACACATGAAACGCATCTGAAAGAGGGAAGTGTGACGAGCCGAGAGAGGAGTTGTGAACTCAAAGGCAGGATGCAATCAACTGAGTTGTTTATTAAGGAACACTCTCCTTTATATACAAAACCTCAAGGCAACAGGACATAACATGTTCGAGAGACAGACAATATTACAGAGCAAAACCGGAGACATGATCATTCAGGTTCTTTTTAGTGCGAGGGAAGAGCGCAGATATAAGCATAATATATACAAAATAATTTATGTACGATCGTGTGACACACGGTTGGTACATGGCTCCCCCTCTAAAAATGACATACTGAACATGTTAAATAGGTGCCCTGAATCTGGAGAGGTAGTAGTAAAAGCTGCGCCGATTAGCGGCAGTGAGTGGCTGTAGAAGTCGTTGGTTGGGGTGCGAGCGAGTGGTGGATGATGGGTGGCTGTGTTGCCGCTCCGGCTCGTCACGGGGTAGGCGAATGTGTCCTACAGCATTCATAGGCGTGTGTGTCCTACGGCATTCATAGGCGTGTCCTACGGCATTTATAGGCGAGTGTGTCCTACGGCATTCATAGGCATGTGTCCTACAGCATTCATAGGCCTACAGCACTCATAGGCTTGTGTCCTACGGCATTCGTAGGCGTGTGTCCTACGGCATTCATAGGCGTGTCCTACGGCATTCACGTCAGCTTCGGATGAAGTTGAATAGGTGTCCTCTTCATCACGAGTGGAGGCGTTGATGGAGGTTTGAAGGTCATGAAGTGGGTTCACATCAGGAGGAGAGCCGTCTGCGGCAGGTTGCAGGCGAGTGATACTGGTCATTTTCCCGAGGGTGAGCGAAGCCCTTTGGTCCCCCAACGGTTGTTGAGAGAGCTGAAAAGGCGTTGCTATATGGGCGGCTGGCGACGGCGAGTACTGCTGCAGAAGGTATGCGTTGACGGCGTCATAGTAACGGTGAGAGGTGGAGGGAGGGGGGGGGAGGCGGGAGGAGCGAGTCACTCCGGGGTCACCAATGTGACGAGCCGAGAGAGGAGTTGTGAACTCAAAGGCAGGATGCAATCAACTGAGTTGTTTATTAAGGAACACTCTCCTTTATATACAAAACCTCAAGGCAACAGGACATAACATGTTCAAGAGACAGACAATATTACAGAGCAAATCCGGAGACATGATCATTCAGGTTCTTTTTAGCGCGAGGGAAGAGCGCAGATACAAGCATAATATATACAAAATAATTTATGTACGATCGTGTGACACACGGTTGGTACATGGCTCCCCCTCTAAAAATGACATACTGAACATGTTAAATAGGTGCCCTGAATCTGGAGAGGTAGTAGTAAAAGCTGCGCCGATTAGCGGCAGTGAGTGGCTGTAGAAGTCGTTGGTTGGGGTGCGAGCGAGTGGTGGATGATGGGTGGCTGTGTTGCCGCTCCGGCTCGTCACGGGGTAGGCGAATGTGTCCTACGGCATTCATAGGCGTGTCCTACGGCATTCATAGGCTAGTGTGTCCTATGGCATTCATAGGCGTGTGTCCTACGGCATTCATAGGCCTACAGCACTCATAGGCTTGTGTCCTACGGCATTCATAGGCGTGTGTCCTACGGCATTCATAGGCGTGTCCTACGGCATCCACGTCAGCTTCGGATGAAGTTGAATAGGTGTCCTCTTCGTCACGAGTGGAGGCGTTGATGGAGGTTTGAAGGTCATGAAGTGGGTTCACATCAGGAGGAAAGCCGTCTGCGGCAGGTTGCAGGCGAGTGATACTGGTCATTTTCCCGAGGGTGAGCGAAGCCCTTTGGTCCCCCAACGGTTGTTGAGAGAGCTGAAAAGGCGTTGCTATACGGGCGGCTGGCGACGGCGAGTACTGCTGTAGAAGGTATGCGTTGACGGCATCATAGTAACGGTGAGAGGTGCAGGGGGGGGTGGGGGAGGCGGGAGGAGCGAGTCACTCCGGGGTCACCAATGTGACGAGCCGAGAGAGGAGTTGTGAACTCAAAGGCAGGATGCAATCAACTGAGTTGTTTATTAAGGAACACTCTCCTTTATATACAAAACCTCAAGGCAACAGGACTTAACATGTTCGAGAGACAGACAATATTACAGAGCAAAACCGGAGACATGATCATTCAGGTTCTTTTTAGTGCGAGGGAAGAGCGCAGATACAAGCATAATATATACAAAATAATTTATGTACGATCGTGTGACACACGGTTGGTACATGGCTCCCCCTCTAAAAATGACATACTGAACATGTTAAATAGGTGCCCTGAATCTGGAGAGGTAGTAGTAAAAGCTGCGCCGATTAGCGGCAGTGAGTGGCTGTAGAAGTCGTTGGTTGGGGTGCGAGCGAGTGGTGGATGATGGGTGGCTGTGTTGCCGCTCCGGTTCGTCACGGGGTAGGCGAATGTGTCCTACGGCATTCATAGGCGTGTGTGTCCTACGGCATTCATAGGCGTGTCCTACGGCATTCATAGGCGTGTGTCCTACAGCATTCATAGGCCTACAGCACTCATAGGCTTGTGTCCTACGGCATTCATAGGCGTGTGTCCTACGGCATTCATAGGCGTGTCCTACGGCATTCACGTCAGCTTCGGATGAAGTTGAATAGGTGTCCTCTTCGTCACGAGTGGAGGCGTTGATGGAGGTTTGAAGGTCATGAAGTGGGTTCACATCAGGAGGAGAGCCGTCTGCGGCAGGTTGCAGGCGAGTGATACTGGTCATTTTCCCGAGGGTGAGCGAAGCCCTTTGGTCCCCCAACGGTTGTTGAGAGAGCTGAAAAGGCGTTGCTATACGGGCGGCTGGCGACGGCGAGTACTGCTGTAGAAGGTATGCGTTGACGGCGTCATAGTAACGGTGAGAGGTGGAGGGGGGGGGGAGGCGGGAGGAGCGAGTCACTCCGGGGTCACCAATGTGACGAGCCGAGAGAGGAGTTGTGAACTCAAAGGCAGGATGCAATCAACTGAGTTGTTTATTAAGGAACACTCTCCTTTATATACAAAACCTTAAGTCAACAGGACATAACATGTTCGAGAGACAGACAATATTACAGAGCAAAACCGGAGACATGATCATTCAGGTTCTTTTTAGTGCGAGGGAAGAGCGCAGATACAAGCATAATATATACAAAATAATTTATGCACGATCGTGTGACACACGGTTGGTACATGGCTCCTCCTCTAAAAATGACATACTGAACATGTTAAATAGGTGCCCTGAATCTGGAAAGGTAGTAGTAAAAGCTGCGCCGATTAGCGGCAGTGAGTGGCTGTAGAAGTCGTTGGT
>NC_090741.1:45319066-45324066 GCF_036898095.1 Palaemon carinicauda | reverse complement strand
TCTGTGGTGGAAATGTGGGAGGTTGGGCTGTGGCACCCTAGCAGTACCAGCTGAACTCGGCTGAGTCCCTGGTTAGGCTGGAGGAACGTAGAGAGTAGAGGTCCCCTTTTTGTTTTGTTTCTTGTTGTTGTCGGCTACCCCCCAAAATTGGGGGAAGTGCCTTTGGTATATGTATGTGTATGTATGTATAACCATAAAACTTTAACAAAAACACGAGGAAGAGAAGTAAGATACGATAAGATAGAATAGTGTGCCCGAGTGTACCCTCAACCAAGAGAACTCTAACCCAAGACAGTGAAGACCATGGTACAGAGGCTATGGCACTAACCTAGACTAGAAAACAATGGTTTGATTTTGGAGTGTCCTTCTCCTAGAAGAGCTGCTTACAATTGCTAAATAGTCTCTTCTACCCTTAGCTAGGGGAAAGTGGCTACTTTACAATGCCAGTGCAGTAACCCCTTGGGTGAAGAAGAATTGTTGGGTAGTCTCAGTGTTGTCAGGTGTATGAGGACAGAGGAGAATCTATAAAAGAATAGGCCAGACTATTCGGTGTATGTGTAGGGAAAGAGAAAATGAACCGTAACCAGAGAGAAGGATCCAATGTAGTACTGTCTGGCCAGTCAAAGGACTCCATAACTCTCTAGCTGTAGTATCTTAACGGGTGGCTGGTGCCCCGGCCAACCTATTACCTATAATGTAATTAAAAAATTGATTGAAGTTGATAGCCTTGATATGCCTTTGAAATTTAATAAAAATTAAATATCTAAAGAGTAAAGAGTGTTACATAATTTCTTTGTTTTAAATGAAAAAAAAAAGGTTAATTCAATGTTTCGAGCCACAATAGTGTCTTGAAAGAGCCACAATTGTGTCTTGAAAGAGCCACAATTGGGTCCTGAGCCGCAGGTTGGTGACCCCTGATCTAAGAGAACCCCCCTAAGGAAATTGCTATGACTTAGATGCCAATAACAGAAGATAACATCTCCATTAATGAAATTCACTATTGCCGAACACCTTAGATTCCTCAGGTATTAGTTGAAAGCCTCTGTCTATTTCGTTTTTGGGGAAAAAGATTTGCTGACCGTAGACGATAGACAGGGAGTTACTTGTCTATTTGCATATCTATCCATCCATCTATATATATATATATATATATATATATATATATATATATATATATATATATATATATATATATATATATATATATGTATATATATATATTGATTTATATACCTAGCTATTCATTTATCTATCTTCCTTCATTCTTGTATATATTTACTATCTATCAATCTATTGATCTATCTATATATGTATATATATGTATATATATATATATATATATATATATATATATATATATATATATATGTGTGTGTGTATATATATATTGATTTATATACCTAGCTATTCATTTATCTATCTTCCTTCATTCTTGTATACATTTACTATCTATGGATCTATCTATATATGTATATATATGTACACACACACACACACACACACATATATATATATATATATATATATATATATATATATATATATATATATATATATATATATATTATATATGTGTGTATGTAAGTACGTACGTATATGACACTAATCATTACTTTCTAAAATATAAGCAATTCAATATAATTAACAATAATACTTAAGTCTAATAACTTCCTTTCGACTTTACCAATGTCGACTTTTGCTTTTAACCAGCACATACATACAAACACACACACACACATATATATGTATATATATATACTGTATGTGTGTGTGCGCGTGCGCGCGTGCGCGTGTGTGTGTGTGTGTTAAAAATCTAGAAACTGCAACTAAATAAGAGAGCCGTCTTAAGTCGAAAAATATATCTGAAGAAACACCCCCCCCCCCCACTTCCTTCCTTCTTCTTCTTCTTCTTCTTCTTCTAACTGTGATCTCGTGAGAATTTCTTAATGGGAGTCTCATCACTAATTCAAATTCGATACCATTGAGACACAGGTCTATAGTTTCTCTTCTCTCCCGTCCAATATATTTCTATATTGTTGGATGAAATTGGTATTGCATAGTTTATGTAGGTCTGCTCAAAATATCCTTAAAATGATGTATATCTTTCTTTTTCACTTAGTATTTTTCATTTTCTTTTATTGGTTATATCTTTTTCCAGGTACAAATAATAGTATTAAATTTTGTGATTCTTTATCTTCCTCTGCGCTATGATTGAGTCAAAGGAAAATTTTTGAATACTGTCTCTTAACAAGAACACATCTCTCCCCCAGGAGTTGGAATCTCTCTCTCTCTCTCTCTCTCTCTCTCTCTCTCTCTCTCTCTCTGCTGTTCCAGACAACTCTTTTAACACCCGTAAGACAAACTCTTCTTATAATTTCTCTGTAGAAATTAGTCAACTGACTTCATTTGTCTTCACTGCAACTCTCTCTCTCTCTCTCTCTCCTCTCTCTCTCTCTCTCTCTCTCTCTCTCTCTCTCTCTCTCTCTGCTGTTCCAGACAACTCTTTTAACACCTGTAAGACAAGCTCTTCTTATAATTTCTCTGTAGAAATTAGTCAACTGACTTTTTTTCTCTTCACAGCAACTCTCTCTCTCTCTCTCTCTCTCTCTCTCTCTCTCTCTCTCTCTCTCTCTCTTTAAGAAATGTGTATCTACATCTAGCTGGATCAAACCCCACTGCAGATGAGGAAAGGTTTTCCGTCTGCATCCTCTACGTGTCTTCTGTAGAAGCTAGTCTTTATGAGGTTATTTTTCACTTCCATTCCCTTTTGGTGGAACATTTTACTTACATTCCTTTTTGGTGGAACATTTTACTTACATTCCCTTTTGGTGGAACATTTTACTTACATTCCCTTTTGGTGGAACATTTTACTTACATTCCTTTTTGGTGAAACATTCTACTTACATTCCCCTTTGGTGGAACATATTAATCACATTCTCTTTTGGGGAAACATTTTACTTCCATTCCCTTTTGGTGGAACATTCTACTTACATTCCCCTTTGGTGGAACATATTAATTGCATTCTCTTTTGGGGGAACATTTTACTTACATTCTTTTTTTGGGGGGAACATTTTACTTACATTCCCTTTTGGTGGAACATTTTACTTACATTCTTTTTTTGGGGGGAACATTTTACTTGCATTCCCTTTTGGTGGAACATTTTACTTACATTCTTTTTTGGGGGGAACATTTTACTTACATTCCCTTTTGGTGGAACATTTTACTTACATTCCCCTTTGGTGGAACATATTAATTACATTCTCTTTTGGGGGAACATTTTACTTCCATTCCCTTTTGGTGGAACATTCTACTTACATTCCCTTTTGGTGGAACATTTTACTTACATTCCTTTTTGGTGAAACATTCTACTTACATTCCCTTTTGGTGGAACATTTTACTTACATTCCTTTTTGGTGAAACATTCTACTTACATTCCCTTTTGGTGGAACATTTTACTTACATTCCTTTTTGGTGAAACATTCTACTTACATTCCCCTTTGGTGGAACATATTAATCACATTCTCTTTTGGGGAAACATTTTACTTCCATTCCCTTTTGGTGGAACATTCTACTTACATTCCCCTTTGGTGGAACATATTAATTGCATTCTCTTTTGGGGGAACATTTTACTTACATTCTTTTTTTGGGGGGAACATTTTACTTACATTCCCTTTTGGTGGAACATTTTACTTACATTCTTTTTTTGGGGGGAACATTTTACTTGCATTCCCTTTTGGTGGAACATTTTACTTACATTCTTTTTTGGGGGGAACATTTTACTTACATTCCCTTTTGGTGGAACATTTTACTTACATTCCCCTTTGGTGGAACATATTAATTACATTCTCTTTTGGGGGAACATTTTACTTCCATTCCCTTTTGGTGGAACATTCTACTTACATTCCCTTTTGGTGGAACATATTAATTACATTTTCTTTTGGAGGAACATTTTACTTACATTCTTTTTTGGCAGAACATTTTACTTATATTCCTTTTTGGTGGAACATTTTCCTTTTTAATGGACCATTTTACTTACATTCCCATTTGGTGGAACATTTTATTTAGATCCCCTTTTGGCACAACATTTTACTTACATTCTCTTTTGGTGGAACATTTTCCTTTATGGCGAAACATTTTACGTACATTCCTTTTTGGCGGAACATTTTACTTACATTCCCTTTTTGCGGAACATTTTATTTACATTCCCTTTTTGCGGAACATTTTACTTACATTCCCTTTTAGTGGAACATTCTAATTACATTCCCTTTTGGTGGAACATTCTAATTACATTCCCTTTTGGTGGAACATATTAATTACATTCCCTTTTGGTGGGACATTTTTCTTTTGGTGGAACATTTTACTTAGATTCCCTTTTGGCACAACATTTTACTTACATTCCCTTTTGGTGGAATATTTTCCTTTTTGGTGGAACGTTTTACTTACATTCCCATTTGATGGAGCATTTACCTTTTTGGTGGAACATTTTATTTAGATTCCCTTTTGGCGCAACATTTTACGTACATTCCTCTTTGGTGGAGCATTCTACTTACATTCCTTTTTTGCCGGAACATTTTACTTATATTAACTTTTTGCGGAACATTTTATTTACATTCCCTTTTGGTGGAACATTTTCCTTTTTGGTGGAACATTTTACTTACATTCCTTTTTTGTGGAACATTTTATGCTCTCCTTTTTTCCCTTTTGGTGGAGCATTTTATTCTCTCCTTTTTACCCTTTTGATGGAGCATTTTATTCTCTCCTTTTTTTCCCTTTTTGTGGAGCATTTTATGCTCTCCCTTTTTTTCGCCATATGCATGCATGTGCGCGCATGCGCGCTCGTTCGTTCTCGTTTCCTAAATAGAAGGCAGTGAAAAATCCCAGATAGGAACTAATATGAAGGTCCGTGTTGTTTTAAGTGTGAAAAATGCCTTCCTCTCTTCCGCATTTGCATTTTGTGTCTTCGCTAATTAGTCAGAATGCAAAGTTCTTCCCAGGGAATC
>NC_090741.1:45299066-45309066 GCF_036898095.1 Palaemon carinicauda | reverse complement strand
TTATAAGAAAATTTTTGGTCAGTGAAAAAAGGGGGTGAATTTTTCGTAAGGTCGACTCAATAGGGTAATAATGACCCAGGGACACCTGACTTGATAACAAAATTCTGTAAATTCCTTCCGTAATCAGTGGTCACATTTCTTTGGCCACCTGGTAGAGGGAGGGGAAAGGGTGGGGGGAGGGGGTTGATGTTGGGTTGGTCTTTTCAGTTCGAGGGGAAGGGGGGAATTTTGGGAGATGTGAGGGGCCGGGGGATGGGAGATACACTTACCTCTAGTTCTCTAGGTAGTTGGTTGGCCAGGGCACCAACCACCCGTTGAGATACTACCGCTAGAGAGTTATGGGGTCTTTTGACTGGCCAGACAGTACTTCATTGGATCCTTCTCTCTGGTTAGGGTTCATTTTCCCTTTGCCTACATACACACTGAATAGTCTGGCCTATTCTTTACATATTCTCCTCTGTCCTCATACACCTGACAACACAGATTACCAAACAATTCTTCTTCTCTAAGTGGTTAACTACTGCACTGTAATTGTTCAGTGGCCACTTTCCTCTTGGTAAGGGTAGAAGAGACTCTTTAGTTATGGTAAGCAGCTCTTCTAGGAGGACACTCCAAAATCAAACCACTGTTCTCTAGTCTTAGGTAGTGCCATAGCCTCTGTACTATGGCCTTCCACTGTCTTGGGTTAGAGTTCTCTTGCTTGAGAGTACACTGGAGCACACTCTCCTATCTTATTTCTCTTCCTCTTGTTTTGTTAAAGTTTTTATAGTTTATATAGGAGATATTTATTGTTGTTACTCTTATTAGAATATTTTATTTCCCTTTTTTCCTTTCCTCACTGAGCTATTTTCCCTGTTGGAACCCCTGGGCTTATAGCATCCTGCTTTTCCAACAAGGGTTGTAGCTTAGTAATTAATGATAATAATTATTATTGTTGCCCGTTCCAAAGGATGAGAAATGCGTAAGATAAACAGAGGAGAGATGATAAAGGGTTAAGGTTTAAAGGCTCTAGAGGCTGATCATATCTATATGATCAGCACCCAAGCCCCCTTTTCACCCAAGGTAGGACCAAGGAGGGTCAGGCAATGGCTGCTGATGACTCGGCAGGTAGACCTATAGGCTGCTCCAAACACCCCATCTTTGGCACACAAGGATGGTAAGTTGCAAACTACAAGAAATGATCGACCATGAACGGGTCTTGAACTCCAGTCCGGCAGATCGCCAGGGAGGGACGTATCCAATAGGCCAGCCAATATCCTCTGAACAAAAATCAGCCATCAGAGGAATTTATTTTCTGACTCCCCAATTAAGGACATACTCGCAAGGGTTGTGGTGGCCTGGTGGTAGCGTCCTTGCCTGGTGATTGCCAGACTTGGGTTCGAGTCCCGCTCAAACTTGTTAGTTCATTTGGTCGCTTCCACCTTACCATCCTTGTGAGCTAAGGATGGGGTTTTTTAAAGGGAGTTATCACCGGCCATTGCCTCAACCTCCTTGGTCCTAGCTTCGGTGGAGAGGACCTTGGGCGCTGATCATATGTAATACGATCAGTCTCTAGGGCATTGTCCTGCTTGATAGGGCATTGTCACTGTCCTTTGCCTCTGCCATTCATGGGAGGCCTTTAAAACCTTTAAACCTCAATTAGTTCATTATGCATGTTGCATAAGATTTTTCATAACTCTGACCATCCTTTACATTCGGATCTTCCTTGACAATTCCATCCTGTTCGTAATACTAGGCAGGCAGTTAATTCTAATAGCCAGGCCTTCTCCATCATGAGGCTCAATACTACACAGTATTCTAGAAGTTTTATTCCAGCTGTGACTAAGTTCTGGAATGATCTTCCTAATCGGGTAGTTGAATCAGTAGAACTTCAAAAGTTCAAAATTGCAGCAACTGTTTTTATGTTAAATAGGCTGACATAAGTCTTTATATAGTTTATATATGACATATCTGTTTTGACGTTACTTTTTTTTAGAATAATTTATTGATAATTTCTTCTCATTTATTTATTTATTTCCTTATTTCCTCTCCTCACTGGGCTATTTTTCTCTGTTGGAGCCCTTGGGCCCATAGCTTCTTGCTTTTCCTACTAGGGTTGTAGCTTGGCTAATAATAATAATAATAATAATAATAATAATAATAATAATAATAATAATAATAATGGTGAAAATTGCCAGACTCGTCAGGGGCGACTTTATGGTCACATTAGAAAAGCCTACGGTCTTCGCGCGCCCTTCTTCAGCGAACCTGCTTTAAAAAGGCAACGAAAATATTCGAAGAAGAGAAGGTAAAATGGACGGTTTCTTCTTTCTCTGGAAGACCTGAAGAGAATGGATTTACAAATAGAAGGCGGAGAAGGAGGCAACGCCGGAGGTAGAGAAAAAAGAGGCCTTTATTGAAACGATTAGATTATATAGAAGCTTATTCCGTGGAGGAAAGTTCTTTGAGACGAGATTTTGAAAATTTGGTTGATAATATTTTATTTAAATAGGACGAAATGTGTTTTTAGAATATTTTTTTTTTTTTACTTGTTTCCTTTCCTCACGTGGCTATTTTCTTTGTGCCTTGGCTTATAGCATTCTGCTTTTCCAACTAGGGTTGTAGCTTAATAATAATAATAATAATAATAATAATAATAATAATAATAATAATGATTATTATTATTATTATTATTATTATTATTATTATTATTATTATTATTATAATAATAATAATAATGATTATTATTATTATTATTATTATTATTATTATTATTATAATAATAATAATAATGATTATTATTATTATTATTATTATTATTATTATTGGTTTTGTTGTTGTTGTTGTTGTTGTTGTCGTTGTTATTGTTGTTGTTGTTGTTGTTATTATTATTACTATAATAATAATAATAATAATAATAATAATAATAATAATAATAAGACTCAAGAGTAAATGTACAATATAAGGACATCATATGCCGTAGGATTTAGTAATAAATGGAACGATATGGAAATCCTGACCTACAGAGAATAAAAATCATCAAAATGAGGAATTAAAGTAATAGAAATGAAGGATTTTTTTTTAGAGTAAGATCTTATCAAGAGAGTTTTTCTTTAGCTTTAACTTTAGGTCTACAGTTTCATATGTCCGTGCTATCAATACTGCTTAGTGCAAGTAATTATTGCATTGTAAGGAATATTATCGTGTCTTTAATAGTTTCAGGGGATTTTATTATTATTATTATTATTATTATTATTATTATTATTATTATTATTATTATTATTATTATTATTATTAATTCTAATAGCCAGGCCTTTTCCATCATGAGGCTCAATACTACACAGTATTCTAGAAGTTTTATTCCAGCTGTGACCAAGTTGTGGAATGATCTTCCTAATCGGGTAGTTGAATCAGTAAAACTTCAAAAGTTCAAAGTTAAAGCAAATGTTTTCATGTTGAACAGGCTGACATGAGTCTTTTTATAGTTTATATAAAGAATATCTGTTTTGATGTTTTTACTGTTTGTAGAATGATTTATTGTTAATTTGTTCTCATCATTTATTCATTTCCTTATTTTCTTTCCTCACCGGACTATTTTTCCTTGTTGAAGCCTTTGGGCTTGTAGAATCTTCCTTTTCCAACTAGGGTTGTAGCTTGGCTAATAATAATAATAATGATAATAATAATAATAATAATAATAATAATTTTAGTTAACGTGGCTTTGAATGCATTGAAATATCCTATGGAAGGTATCATCATTACTTAATGACATCTCAAAAATTTCAGTATATGTAATATCGAAACTCAAAACTCAAATGCAATTATTACGATTGATATCCTCCAAAGAAAGAAGTTAAATATTTTCATGTTAATCTGTGAGGTCCCTCTTTTAAAAGCTTAAAGGCTACTCATGAATGGCAGAGGCAAGGGACAGTGACATTGCCCTATCGAGCAGGACAATGACCTAGAAACTGAACACATACATATAATCAACGCCCAAGCCTCCTTTCCACCCAAGCTAGGACCAGGGAGGGCCAGGCAATGGCTGCTGATGACTCAGCAGGTAGACCTTTAGGAGCCCCCAAACCCCCCATCTTTAGCTCACAAGGCTGGTGAGGTTGCAGCGACCAAAGGAAGTAACAAGTCCGAGCGGGACTGGAACGAATATAGAAAGTTAATACAGTCACAATACAGAGAAGGAAAATGAATTATTATTATTATTATTATTATTATTATTACTAGTTACACTACAACCCTTGTTGGAAAAGCAAGATGCTCTAAGCCCAAGAGCTCCAACAGGGAAAAATAGCCCTGTGAGGAAACTTAATAAGGAAATAAATAAACGATATAACAAGTAATGCACAATTGAAATAGAATATTATAAGAACTCTAACAACAATGACAATTTCAGATCCCGATGAAAATGGTCTTAGAAATAGTGAACGAATCATCCTTTTTTTTTTTTTTTTTTTTTTTTTTTTTTTTTTTTTTTTTGTTACATTCCTCCAACTGTAAAATTGTGGAAACAACAATGACAATTTCAGATCCCGATGAAAATGGTCTTAGGAATAGTGAACGAATCATCCTTTTTTGTTTTTTTTTTTTTGTTACATTCCTCCAACTGTAAAATTGTGGAAACAACAATGACAATTTCAGATCCCGATGAAAATGGTCTTAGGAATAGTGAACGAATCATCCTTTTTTTTTTTTTTTTTTTTTTTTTTTTTTTTTTTTTTTTTTTTGTTACATTCCTCCAACTGTAAAATTGTGGAAACAACAATGACAATTTCAGATCCCGATGAAAATGGTCTTAGGAATAGTGAACGAATCATCCTTTTTTTTTTTTTTTTTTTTTTTTTTTTTTTTTGTTACATTCCTCCAACTGTAAAATTGTGGAAACAACAATGACAATTTCAGATCCCGATGAAAATGGTCTTAGGAATAGTGAACGAATCATCCTTTTTTTTTTTTTTTTTTTTTTTTTTTTTTTTTTTTTTTTTTGTTACATTCCTCCAACTGTAAAATTGTGGAAACAACAATGACAATTTCAGATCCCGATGAAAATGGTCTTAGGAATAGTGAACGAATCATCCTTTTTTTTTTTTTTTTTTTTTGTTACATTCCTCCAACTGTAAAATTGTGGAAACAACAATGACAATTTCAGATCCCGATGAAAATGGTCTTAGGAATAGTGAACGAATCATCCTTTTTTTTTTTTTTTTTTTTTTTTTTTTTTTTTTTTTTTTTTTGTTACATTCCTCCAACTGTAAAATTGTGGAAACAACAATGACAATTTCAGATCCCGATGAAAATGGTCTTAGGAATAGTGAACGAATCATCCTTTTTTTTTTTTTTTTTTGTTACATTCCTCCAACTGTAAAATTGTGGAAACAACAATGACAATTTCAGATCCCGATGAAAATGGTCTTAGGAATAGTGAACGAATCATCCTTTTTTTTTTTTTTTTTTTTTTTTTTTTTTTTTTTTTTTTTTTGTTACATTCCTCCAACTGTAAAATTGTGGAAACAACAATGACAATTTCAGATCCCGATGAAAATGGTCTTAGAAATAGTGAACGAATCATCCTTTTTTTTTTTTTTTTTTTTTTTTTTTTTTTTTTTTTTTTTTGTTACATTCCTCCAACTGTAAAATTGTGGAAACAACAATGACAATTTCAGATCCCGATGAAAATGGTCTTAGAAATAGTGAACGAATCATCCTTTTTTTTTTTTTTTTTTTTTTTTTTTTTTTTTTTTGTTACATTCCTCCAACTGTAAAATTGTGGAAACAACAATGACAATTTCAGATCCCGATGAAAATGGTCTTAGGAATAGTGAACGAATCATCCTTTTTTTTTTTTTTTTTTTTTTTTTTTTTTTTTTTTTTTTTGTTACATTCCTCCAACTGTAAAATTGTGGAAACAACAATGACAATTTCAGATCCCGATGAAAATGGTCTTAGAAATAGTGAACGAATCATCCTTTTTTTTTTTTTTTTTTTTTTTTTTTTTTTTTTTTTTTTTGTTACATTCCTCCAACTGTAAAATTGTGGAAACAACAATGACAATTTCAGATCCCGATGAAAATGGTCTTAGAAATAGTGAACGAATCATCCTTTTTTTTTTTTTTTTTTTTTTTTTTTTTTTTTTTTTTTTGTTACATTCCTCCAACTGTAAAATTGTGGAAACAACAATGACAATTTCAGATCCCGATGAAAATGGTCTTAGAAATAGTGAACGAATCATCCTTTTTTTTTTTTTTTTTTTTTTTTTTTTTTTTTTTTTTTTTTTACATTCCTCCAACTGTAAAATTGTGGAAACAACAATGACAATTTCAGATCCCGATGAAAATGGTCTTAGAAATAGTGAACGAATCATCCTTTTTTTTTTTTTTTTTTTTTTTTTTTTTTTTTTTTTTTTGTTACATTCCTCCAACTGTAAAATTGTGGAAACAACAATGACAATTTCAGATCCCGATGAAAATGGTCTTAGGAATAGTGAACGAATCATCCTTTTTTTTTTTTTTTTTTTTGTTACATTCCTCCAACTGTAAAATTGTGGAAACAACAATGACAATTTCAGATCCCGATGAAAATGGTCTTAGAAATAGTGAACGAATCATCCTTTTTTTTTTTTTTTTTTTTTTTTTTTTTTTTTTGTTACATTCCTCCAACTGTAATATTGTGGAAACAACAATGACAATTTCAGATCCCGATGAAAATGGTCTTAGAAATAGTGAACGAATCATCCTTTTTTTTTTTTTTTTTTTTTTTTTTTTTTTTTTTTTTTTGTTACATTCCTCCAACTGTAAAATTGTGGAAACAACAATGACAATTTCAGATCCCGATGAAAATGGTCTTAGGAATAGTGAACGAATCATCCTTTTTTTTTTTTTTTTTTTTTGTTACATTCCTCCAACTGTAAAATTGTGGAAACAACAATGACAATTTCAGATCCCGATGAAAATGGTCTTAGGAATAGTGAACGAATCATCCTTTTTTTTTTTTTTTTTTTTTTTTTTTTTTTTTTTTTTTTTGTTACATTCCTCCAACTGTAATATTGTGGAAACAACAATGACAATTTCAGATCCCGATGAAAATGGTCTTAGAAATAGTGAACGAATCATCCTTTTTTTTTTTTTTTTTTTTTTTTTTTTTTTTTTTTTGTTACATTCCTCCAACTGTAAAATTGTGGAAACAACAATGACAATTTCAGATCCCGATGAAAATGGTCTTAGGAATAGTGAACGAATCATCCTTTTTTTTTTTTTTTTTTTTTTTTTTTTTTTTTTTTTTTTTGTTACATTCCTCCAACTGTAAAATTGTGGAAACAACAATGACAATTTCAGATCCCGATGAAAATGGTCTTAGGAATAGTGAACGAATCATCCTTTTTTTTTTTTTTTTTTTTTTTTTTTTTTTTTTTTTTGTTACATTCCTCCAACTGTAAAATTGTGGAAACAACAATGACAATTTCAGATCCCGATGAAAATGGTCTTAGGAATAGTGAACGAATCATCCTTTTTTTTTTTTTTTTTTGTTACATTCCTCCAACTGTAAAATTGTGGAAACAACAATGACAATTTCAGATCCCGATGAAAATGGTCTTAGGAATAGTGAACGAATCATCCTTTTTTTTTTTTTTTTTTTTTTTTTTTTTTTTTTTTTTTTTTTTGTTACATTCCTCCAACTGTAAAATTGTGGAAACAACAATGACAATTTCAGATCCCGATGAAAATGGTCTTAGAAATAGTGAACGAATCATCCTTTTTTTTTTTTTTTTTTTTTTTTTTTTTTTTTTTTTTTTTTTGTTACATTCCTCCAACTGTAAAATTGTGGAAACAACAATGACAATTTCAGATCCCGATGAAAATGGTCTTAGGAATAGTGAACGAATCATCCTTTTTTTTTTTTTTTTTTTGTTACATTCCTCCAACTGTAAAATTGTGGAAACAACAATGACAATTTCAGATCCCGATGAAAATGGTCTTAGAAATAGTGAACGAATCATCCTTTTTTTTTTTTTTTTTTTTTTTTTTTTTTTTTTTTTTTTTTTTTGTTACATTCCTCCAACTGTAAAATTGTGGAAACAACAATGACAATTTCAGATCCCGATGAAAATGGTCTTAGGAATAGTGAACGAATCATCCTTTTTTTTTTTTTTTTTTTGTTACATTCCTCCAACTGTAAAATTGTGGAAACAACAATGACAATTTCAGATCCCGATGAAAATGGTCTTAGGAATAGTGAACGAATCATCCTTTTTTTTTTTTTTTTTTTTGTTACATTCCTCCAACTGTAAAATTGTGGAAACAACAATGACAATTTCAGATCCCGATGAAAATGGTCTTAGGAATAGTGAACGAATCATCCTTTTTTTTTTTTTTTTTTTTTGTTACATTCCTCCAACTGTAAAATTGTGGAAACAACAATGACAATTTCAGATCCCGATGAAAATGGTCTTAGGAATAGTGAACGAATCATCCTTTTTTTTTTTTTTTTTTTTTGTTACATTCCTCCAACTGTAAAATTGTGGAAACAACAATGACAATTTCAGATCCCGATGAAAATGGTCTTAGAAATAGTGAACGAATCATCCTTTTTTTTTTTTTTTTTTTTTTTTTTTTTTTTTTTTTTTTTTTTGTTACATTCCTCCAACTGTAAAATTGTGGAAACAACAATGACAATTTCAGATCCCGATGAAAATGGTCTTAGGAATAGTGAACGAATCATCCTTTTTTTTTTTTTTTTTTTTTTTTTTTTTTTTTTTTTTTTTTTTGTTACATTCCTCCAACTGTAAAATTGTGGAAACAACAATGACAATTTCAGATCCCGATGAAAATGGTCTTAGAAATAGTGAACGAATCATCCTTTTTTTTTTTTTTTTTTTTTTTTTTTTTTTTTTTTGTTACATTCCTCCAACTGTAAAATTGTGGAAACAACAATGACAATTTCAGATCCCGATGAAAATGGTCTTAGGAATAGTGAACGAATCATCCTTTTTTTTTTTTTTTTTTTTTTTTTTTTTTTTTTTTGTTACATTCCTCCAACTGTAAAATTGTGGAAACAACAATGACAATTTCAGATCCCGATGAAAATGGTCTTAGAAATAGTGAACGAATCATCCTTTTTTTTTTTTTTTTTTTTTGTTACATTCCTCCAACTGTAAAATTGTGGAAACAACAATGACAATTTCAGATCCCGATGAAAATGGTCTTAGGAATAGTGAACGAATCATCCTTTTTTTTTTTTTTTTTTTTGTTACATTCCTCCAACTGTAAAATTGTGGAAACAACAATGACAATTTCAGATCCCGATGAAAATGGTCTTAGGAATAGTGAACGAATCATCCTTTTTTTTTTTTTTTTTTTTTTTTTTTTTTTTTTTTTTTTTTTGTTACATTCCTCCAACTGTAAAATTGTGGAAACAACAATGACAATTTCAGATCCCGATGAAAATGGTCTTAGGAATAGTGAACGAATCATCCTTTTTTTTTTTTTTTTTTTTTTGTTACATTCCTCCAACTGTAAAATTGTGGAAACAACAATGACAATTTCAGATCCCGATGAAAATGGTCTTAGAAATAGTGAACGAATCATCCTTTTTTTTTTTTTTTTTTTTTTTTTTTTTTTTTTTTTGTTACATTCCTCCAACTGTAAAATTGTGGAAACAACAATGACAATTTCAGATCCCGATGAAAATGGTCTTAGGAATAGTGAACGAATCATCCTTTTTTTTTTTTTTTTTTTTTGTTACATTCCTCCAACTGTAAAATTGTGGAAACAACAATGACAATTTCAGATCCCGATGAAAATGGTCTTAGGAATAGTGAACGAATCATCCTTTTTTTTTTTTTTTTTTTTTTTTTTTTTTTTTTTTTGTTACATTCCTCCAACTGTAAAATTGTGGAAACAACAATGACAATTTCAGATCCCGATGAAAATGGTCTTAGGAATAGTGAACGAATCATCCTTTTTTTTTTTTTTTTTTTTTGTTACATTCCTCCAACTGTAAAATTGTGGAA
>NC_090741.1:45274066-45281566 GCF_036898095.1 Palaemon carinicauda | reverse complement strand
GGAATGAAGGTGGATTTGTTCATTTTTCTTCTGGAATGAAGGTGGATTTGTTCATTTTTCTTCTGGAATGAACGTTGATTTATTAATTTTTCTTCTGGAATGAATGTGGATTTATTCATTTTTCTTCTGGAATGAAGGTGGATTTATTCATTTTTCTTCTGGAATGAAGGTGGATTTATTCATTTTTCTTTTGAAATGAAGGGTTGATTTATTGAATTTTCTTCTGGAATGAAGGTGGATTTATACATTCTTCTTCAGGAATGAAGGTGGATTTATTAATTTTTTTTCTGGAATGAAGGTGGATTTAATCATTTTTCTTCTGGAATGAAAGTGGATTTATTCATTTTTCTTATGTAATAAAGTTGTATTTATTATTTTTCTTCAGGGATGAAGGTAGATTTATTCATTTTTCTTTTCGAATGAAGTTGGATTTAGCCTTTATTCTCCTAAAATAGTATGTTTTTTTATAATGAAAATCTGATAATTATCTATAAATATTAAGTAAGATTCACAAATTTTTCAGCCATTTATAGGAAGCCTGTCTTTTTTTTATACTATAAAACAACATTTGCATCATAGCGAGTATATGTTCATTAGTTTTCATCCTTTAACCCCCAGATGCAACCCACTTTAGCTCTCTACGTTTGTGCCATTTCTGCAGTCTTCCATCTCGCTTTCAAACCCCTTTCTATATTTACTCTTTGGAGCACCTCGCTCCTGAATGGTCTCCAGTACCCCAGCACCTGTCCATATGGCCCAATTTAAATGTCACTGAAACTAAAGGCCCCTACACACGATCAATATTTTCGTCAATTAATTGATATCAATTTATTGACGACAATGAAATTGAGGAAATCACTATGCCTACACACGATCAATGATTTTACTTCAGTTTTCAGTTTGATTCATAACTTAGAGATGAAAGTATCTGTGTGATTACGGTGACCACTCCTTCACTGCTGGGAAAACACTAAATTATTGATCAATATATTGATGCTTTGCCCACACACGATCAATTTTATTGAAGACCCATCAAGAAATATCAAAGGATCTTTGATCTCTCAATGAATTGATTCAATGAAATTGTTTCAATTAAATTGATATCAATGTCCCCTACACACGGTCAATTTCTCCATCAATTCATTGACGTCAATAAATTGATATCAATGTCCCCTACACACGGTCAATTTCTCCATCAATTCATTGACGTCAATAAATTGATATCAATGTCCCCTACACACGGTCAATTTCTCCATCAATTCATTGACGTCAATAAATTGCTATCAATTAATTGACGAAAAAATTGATCGTGTGTAGGGGCCTTAAACGTTTTCTAATAACAATTCCTTCTGAATACCGGAATTCCTTTGCCAATATTCCTTCCGATTTCGTCGTGGTTCCTCAAACCACTTGACAAATTCACCAACTTCAGTTTTGACGGAATACGGAAATTCATTAGCAAAGTTTCAGTTCTAAAGTGTCGTTCGAGGATTCAATGGGCGGAGGTCATCAAAGGAAATAAATAGATCCTGACGAGACGATTGACGGAAGTCATCAATCTCAATTATATGGCCAATGATTATCTGGCAGGATAGAATAAGTAGGTCTATTAGGGCGGATGTCGCAGGAGAGAGAGAGAGAGAGAGAGAGAGAGAGAGAGAGAGAGAGAGAGAGAGAGAGAGAGAGAGAGAGAGAGAGAGAGAGAGAGAGAAATTAAATTTGTTTACCTAAACCTGATTCTAACTTGAATTTTTGATTATAGATAAATAGGGAGAGAGAGAGAGAGAGAGAGAGAGAGAGAGAGAGAGAGAGAGAGAGAGAGAGAGAGAGAGAGAGAGAGAGAGGGAGAGAAATTAGATTTATGCTTAACTAAACCTGATTCTAACTTGAATTCATGATTATGGATTGATAGGTAATAGATATATAGTTATGAATTATACCTTCCCTTCCTGAGTGGGGATAATACCTTAACGTGGTGAAAGGGTTTATGTATCCTCATGATAGGGAAATCTGTACTAGCCAGGGCTACCTATACCATAGTCAATTTTTTTTAGTGAGGCCGATTTGCACCGACTCGCAGGGGTGCCCCTTTAGCTCGGAAATTGTCCTTATAGCTGATTGGTCGCAAATTTTTGCCCGAATACTTCCGACCAATCAGCGATCAGGAAACTTTTCCGAGCTAAAAGGGCACCCCTTCGAGTCGGTGCAAATCTGCCTCACTAAAAAGAATTGACTATAGGTTGGTTTACTATGAGCGATCAGACCAATCCGCAGTGGCCAGCATGGGGATGAAAACTGGCCAAACCCCAGACGTGAATAAAGACATATCTGAGGCCTTTGTCCTGCAGTGGACTAGACACATCTGCATTTGTTGTTATTTATTAACATTAGAGAAATAAGATTAAAGGCGAGTTCATCACGTTCCTGTTTTTGAGTGAAAATTTATTGTGCACGATTTATATTAGTATTAAATACAATTGTTTATTGGTGCTTTCTGAATTCAATATGCAAAAGGGTTTTTGGAAAAAGAATGAATATGGCATGAATACCTTTGAATAAAAAAGATTAATATGGCATTGATATTTCATAAATGAAATTAGGAAAGCAGAATTGATTTTTGGAGATAATTAAAAGTGTGTAAATGCCATGTAAGTTAGCATAGCATGCATGAATTTGAAAAAATATAAAATGAATATATTATTATTATTATTATTATTATTATTATTATTATTATTATTATTATTATTATTACTTGCTAAGCTGCAACCTTAGTTGGAAAAACAGGATGCTATATGCCCAGGGGCCCCTAGAGGGAAAATAGCTCTGTGAGGAAAGGAAACAATCAACACCATTTAAATAAATATCTCGTATAAACTATTAAAACTTAACAAAACAAGAGGAAGAGAAATAAGATAGAATAGTGTGCCCGGGTGTACCCTCAAGCAAGGTAACTCTAACCCAAGGCGGCGGAAGACCATGATACAGAGGCTATGGCACTACCCAAGACTAGAGAACAATTGTTTTATTTTGGAGTGTCCTCCTAGAGGAGCTGCTTACCATAGCTAAAGAGTCTCTTCTATCCCTACCAACAGGAGAGTAACAACAGAAAAATTACAGTGCAGTAGTTAGAAGAATAGTTTGGTAATCTCAGTGTTATCAGGTGTATGAGGACAGAGGAGAATCTGTTAAGAATATGTCAGACTATTCGGTTTATGTGTAGGCAAAGGGAAAGTGAACCGTAACCAGAGAGAAGGATCCAATGTAGTACTGTGTGGCCAGTCAAAGGACCCCATAACTCTCTAGCGGTAGTATCTCAACGGGTGGCTGGTGCCCTGGCCAACCTACTACCTACAAAGGGTAATGAGGGTAGAGCAAGTTTTCTTTTATATAGAGATGGCAAAAGTCTGGTTTTGAAGAAGTGTTCGATGCTTGCTTTTATCCAAAAAGAACGAAAAGGAATATCAGAATTTCATTACTTTTCCTTTTTTACAATAAAAAACGTTATTCGTTTTCTGCATAGATATTTCGTTACGAGCTATTGAAAATCCGCGAAATAATCAAATTTCGAATAAGAAAATCAAGAGTTATATCGTTTGCGATTTGATTCATTCCTCTATTTACTGTAACGACGTTCGATCTGTCGCAGTTTCCGCAAAATTTGAGAATTTAATTTGCTAAATTCTCTCCTATCAATTCCAAATACCTCTGAATATTTCAACACTGAAGGTTGATCCGATGGAAACCTTCCCAATCCATAACAAATCTTTCGGGTTAATGAAAAATATTCCCATTACATAGTAAGAATTCCCACGCCAAGACAAAATTTTCCAACTCCATAAGTTTTCCCACTCCAAGATAAGTCATTCAACTCCGGAATAAGTCTTGTCACTCCAAGACAAGTCTTCAAACTCCATAGTAAGTCTAGCCACTCCAAGACAAGTCTTCAAACTCCATAGTAAGTCTTGCCACTTCAAGACAAGTTTTTCCACACCGTAGTAAGTTTTGACACTCCAAGACAAGTCTTCCTACTCCATAGTAAGTCTTGCGACGCTAAAACATGTCTTCTTACTCCATAGTAAGTCTTGCTACTATGAGAAAAGTCTTCTTACTCCATAGTAAGTCTTGCTACTCTAATACAAATCTTCTTACTCCATAGTAAGTCTTGTCACTCCAAGACCAGTCTTCCTACTCCATAGTAAGTCTTGCCACCCCAAGACAAGTCTTCCTACTCCATAGTAAGTCTAGCCACTCCAATACTAGTCTTCCTACTCCATAGTAAGTCTAGCCACTCCAATACTAGTCTTCCTACTCCATAGTAAGTCTAGCCACTCCAATACTAGTCTTCCTACTCCATAGTATGTCTAGCCACTCCAAGACAAGTCTTCTTACTCCATAGTAAGTCTTGCCACCCCAAGACAAGTCTTCCTACTCCATAGTAAGTCTAGCCACTCCGATACTAGTCTTCCTACTCCATAGTAAGTCTAGCCACTCCAAGACAAGTCTTCTTACTCCTTAGTAAGTCTTGCCACTCCAATACTAGTCTTCCTACTCCATAGTAAGTCTAGCCACTCCAAGACAAGTCTTCTTACTTCATAGTAAGTCTTGCCACCCCAAGACAAGTCTTCCTACTCCATAGTAAGTCTAGCCACTCCAATACTAGTCTTCCTACTCCATAGTAAGTCTAGCCACTCCAAGACAAGTCTCCTTACTCCTTAGTAAGTCTTGCCACGCTAAGACAAGTCTTCAAACTCCATCGTAAGTCTTGCCACACTAAGAGAAGTCTTCTTACTCCATAGTAAGTCTTGTCACTCCAAGACAAGTCTTCAAACTCCATAGTAAGTCTTACCACTCCAATATGTCTTCAAACACCATAGTAAGTCTTGCCACGCTAAGACAAGTCTCCTTACTCCTTAGTAAGTCTTGCCACGCTAAGACAAGTCTTCCTACTCCATAGTAAGTCTTGCCACACTAAGACAAGTCTTCCTACTCCATAGTAAGTCTAGCCACTCCAAGACAAGTCTCCTTACTCCTTAGTAGTCTTGCCACGCTAAGACAAGTCTTCAAACTCCATCGTAAGTCTTGCCACACTAAGAGAAGTCTTCTTACTCCATAGTAAGTCTTGTCACTCCAAGACAAGTCTTCAAACTCCATAGTAAGTCTTACCACTCCAATATGTCTTAAAACACCATAGTAAGTCTTGCCACGCTAAGACAAGTCTCCTTACTCCTTAGTAAGTCTTGCCACGCTAAGACAAGTCTTCCTACTCCATAGTAAGTCTTGCCACTCTAAAACAAGTCTTCTTACTCCATAGTAAGTCTTGTCACTCCAAGACAAGTCTTTAAACTCCATAGTAAGTCTTACCACTCCAATATGTCTTCAAACTCCATAGTAAGTCTTGTCACTCCAAGACAAGTCTTCAAACTCCATAGTCAGTCTTGCCACGCTAAGACAAGTCTTCTTACTCCTTAGTAAGTCTTGCCACTTTAAGGCAATTCTTCTTACTACATAGTAAGTCTTGTCACTCCAAGACAAGTTTTCCCACACCATAGTAAGTTTTGACACCCCAAAACAAGTCTTTCAATTCCAGAGTAAGTCTTGTTACTCCAAGACAAGTCGTCCCACTCCAAGAAAAGTCTTTCCACTCCATAATAAGTCTTCCCACTCCAAAGACACGCCTTCCCACTCTATAGTATGAATTCCCACTCCGTAATAAGTCTTCCCATTCCATAATAAGTCTTCCCATTCCATAATAAGTCTTCCCATTCCATAATAAGTCTTCCCATTCCATAAAAAGTTATCCCACTTTATGACAAGTCTTAATATAATCCATGAAAAATCTTTCCAAGCACACAGTAATGAATCTGTTGGGAAAAATACAAACACCAATAAATAACGATACCACCTAAACCCACAACATCCCCGGTTGAGAGGACAGCGCCAGGGTTGACTTACTCCCGCTGTTTATGGCGAGAGGCAGTGTAACCCGTGAATTATTAATATTCGTGGCGTGCACGCATTCTGAAACAACACGCTAAAACGGCCAATAACTTGACTAGCAACCTTGACAGGGTTGCCAGGTTTTTCTAAGTGAGAAAAGGCCAACTTCTGATCAACTGCAGCTTTAAAAGCCCAACCCATTAGTAAAAAGAGGCCAAAAATATAGCATTTAAGGCCAGCCTTTTTAATGATATTGCTAAAGGCTAACCAATTTCAAAAAAGGCCAAAGTTTGAAGTTATTAGCCTGAAAAGACTAAATTTTAATTTTTTTTAGCCTGAAAAGGCCAAATTTGACGTTTTTAGCCCGAAAAAGACCAAATTTGAAGTTTTTAGCCTGTAAAGGCCAAATTTGACGTTTTTAGCCCGAAGAAAGACCAAATTTAAAGGGGTTTTTTTTAGCACGAATAAGACCAAATTTGAAGATTTTAGCCTGAAAAGGCCAAATTTGAAGTTTTTAGCTCGAAAAAGACCAAATTTGAAGTTTTTAACCTGAAAAAGGCCAAATTTGAAGCTTTTAGCCCGAAAAAGACAAAATTTGAAGGTTTTAGCCTGAAAAAGGCCAACCTGGCAACCCTGACGCACGGTACATACAGTAGTGCCCATTTATGAAACACTGGTTGTTGTGGCCTGATTGATAACGTCTCTGCCTGGTGTTTGCCAGTCGGGGGTTCGAGTCCCTCCCAGTCTTGTTAGTGCCATTAGTGTCTGCAACCTTACCATCCTTGTGAGCTGAGGTTGGGGCGTTTTGGGGAGCCTATAGGTCTGCCTGTTGAGACATCAGAAACCATTGCCTGGCCCTCCCTGGTCCTAGCTTGGGTGGAGAGGGGTCTTGGGCGCTGATCATATGATATATGGTCAGTCTCTAGGGCAATGTCCTGCTTGAGAGGGCAATGTCACTGTCCCTTGCCTCTGCCATTCATGAGCGGCCTTTAAACCTTTAAAAGAAGGTTGTCACTGTCCCTTGGCTCTGCCATTCATGAGCGGCCTTTAAACCTTTAAAAGAAGGTTGTCACTGTCCCTTGGCTCTGCCATTCATGAGCGGCCTTTAAACCTTTAAAAGAAGGTTGTCACTGTCCCTTGGCTCTGCCATTCATGAGCGGCCTTTAAACCTTTAAAAGAAGGTTGTCACTGTCCCTTGGCTCTGCCATTCATGAGCGGCCTTTAAACCTTTAAAAGAAGGTTGTCACTGTCCCTTGGCTCTGCCATTCATGAGCGGCCTTTAAACCTTTAAAAGAAGGTTGTCACTGTCCCTTGGCTCTGCCATTCATGAGCGGCCTTTAAACCTTTAAAAGAAGGTTGTCACTGTCCCTTGCCTCTGCCATTCATGAGAGGCCTTTAAACCTTTAAAAGAAGGTAAGATTTGTTTACGTAATGGTTTAAGTTACCAGAAAGAAATCATCTAACAGAATGAAGAATATGACAATATGCTTTCAACTTTAGTAATTATTATTATTATTATTATTATTATTATTATTATTACTAGCCAAGCTACAACCCTAGTTG
>NC_090741.1:45244783-45258566 GCF_036898095.1 Palaemon carinicauda | reverse complement strand
ATATATATATATTATATAATATATATAATATATATTATTGCAGCTTTGATGGCGTAAATGAGTATGACTCGCTTCGACATTTAGAGTAAGTACTTGTAGATCGATCGTGTGTTTGCGCGTGAAGGTCACTCAGCTGAAACCGTGGACATTAGCACGTGAATTTCCATTTCCTGTCCAGTGGATTATTTTTCAGCCTAACTTCGAAACTTACTGTTTCCTTTGATATCATAGTTGAAAGGCCATAAAATAGAGGAGTTTTTGTGTCGTGTCGGCGACTTTTGATTGGAAATCCCAAATGAATATTCATTGTATTTATTAACGTTACATGGGACATAATTATTTGCGTTATTGTTTACATAATCTTACTGTGACAACGTTCCTGACGCGATCTTAACGTCAGAGGTATCACAGCTGAGAATGCTTGATCTTGCTTCAAGTTTTGAATACAACTAAAGATGTTTTCGTTACTCCGTGATGCATAACATTAATATAATTACAAGTAATTTTTTATTTAATTTTGCGTGATTAAAAAAATTAATATGATACATAAAACGTACAGTAACTTTCTGGTGCGTTTTATCGAGGAGATAAAGATAGGAATATGATAAATTTGTCCCCGTAAGCGCAAACAAAGGCATGAAGATAAAGATAGCAGGAATGATAAAAAACACCAATGGATATCAATGAAAGTATCGTAGTTATGTAAGATACTGCTTGAAGTAAAAAAAGAAAACAATCAACAGGGCGGAAACTCGTCCCATTCACCAATTCCGAAAGAGGACGATGCCAGATCTGAACGACAGCCTTAAATCGACTCGGGAGCGCCTCTCCTTAACTCTGTATACTTTGCCTAACTTGGATTCGTTCCAGGTTCCTTCTGGCGAGTCGTGGGCCAACTGTTTACAGCCAGTGTGTCGAAAGCGGTTAGTTTTTAACTCTTGGAAACATTACGATATGCAATTTACGAATACGCTCTCTTCGGTTTGTTAGATACGAGAAGTGCGTCCGTATAAGACTGTACTTGAGGTAGACAAATGCCAATAGAAATGCTAATAGAATTATCAATGAAATGGCGAGTCGTGGGCCAACTGTTTACACCCAATGTGTCGAAAGCGGTTAGTTTTAACTCCTGGAAACATTACGATATGCAATTTAAGAATACGCTCTCTTCGGTTTGTTAGATAAGAGAAGTGCGTCCGTATAAGACTGTTACTTCAGGTAGACAAATACTTATGGAATTATTAATGAAATCTCTATGGGGACAAAAAAGAAGAAGCATATACCCAACGCTCTCTTCGGTTTTGTTACATAAGAGAAGTGCGTCGTATAAGACTGTACTTAGGTAGACAAATACTAATGGAATTATTAATGAAATCTTTACGGGGGCAAAGAAGAAGAAGCATATACCCATAAAAAAAGCGAGATGGATCTGTTATAGCAACAGAAGATGAAGGAAGATAACGTTGGATGGAACACTGGCGTAATTTTGATACTTTATAAAGTTAACTTTGCGGTTTCTTTGGTTCTTCGAGTATTTCATAATAAGGGTTGAATTTTAGTAGCCTAAAATGACTTTTTTTTTCTTTTTTAATGACTGATGAAGTTAACACGCAATCGGATTGAAATGGGAAAGTCTTAATCTTACTCTATATATGACGTTGATAGATATACAAACGGAAAGACAAACTAAATAAAGAAAATATCTACTAAACATTCACGTTATGAAATCATTTTAGCATTTATGTATGAGAGAGGAGAGAGAGAGAGAGAGAGAGAGAGAGAGAGACTCTACTGTAGTAGTTTGCAGGACAGTGTTTGGTGATTTGAACGCGGGTAAAAGAAGTAAAAACACATAGGAGAGCATGAATGTTACGAAACTATCCGCGCCCGCAAGCTCGCCTGAGAGGAAGGCTGCACGAGTGAGGAGTCCCTAGGGTAGTGCTGGGTGATTTTAACGCGACCTAACGTCGCGCACGGCTCCTCTCTCCTTCTCCGGAGGTCCTACAAATGGATCTCGGAAAACAAGATTATGCAAGAGGAATATTCGTTTTTTTTAGTGTGGTTAAGAGAGACGGGGGAGGGGGGAGGGGGGGGTTGGATATTTTTTATATAGTTGGGGGAGGGGGGGGGCAGCTGGAATTAGAGGTAACACTCACCGTTCTTATGTGCAGAATTTAGGATAACTTAGGAATACACTCACCGATCCTGAGGACAATGCTTTTTTTTGGGGGGAGGGGGAGATGATCGGAAACACTCACCAATCCTTGGAGGATGTTTTTAGGGTATTTTTGTGGGGGAGAATAATCAGTCCCTTGGAGGAGATCTTTGAAGGATATTTGAGGAAACAAAATCACCGATCCTTAGAACATTTTTATGGGAGGACTTCTGGGGATCACTCAACAATCCTGGGAGGAGAATTTTTAAGGGGAGAATTTTGGGGAACACGAATCAATCCATGAAGGAAATATCATTTTTTTTGGGGGGAGGGGTTAGATATTGGGGACATTGAGGTAACACTCACCGATCCTGGGGACGTCGTAGGGTCGAGGACCTGACCGGGCGTGCCTGAGGAAGTTAGTGGCTATGGAGGATCCACCTGCTGCAGCCCCGCCACCACGGCCTCCTCCTCCCCACCTTGCCCTCCTGCGACGTCTATTTCGGACCCATTTACTGGGGCATCATCGTCATCAGCATCATCATCATCATCTTCTTGCACCAGCGGCCCCTCCTCTTTTACTCCAGGCCAACCGACGTTTCTCTGCCTCGCCCTCTTTCATCGTCAGGTATCTGGTGCTGTATTTCCTGCTGCTGCTGCTGCTGGAGGTCCTCATCATCCCCCGCAGGCTCTTGCACTTGCTCCTGGGGTTGCGTCTGCTGCTCTTCCTGCTGCTGCTGCTGTTCTTGCTGCTCCAGGGGCAGGAGATCTCCGCGGGCCACATTGTGACGACGGTAAAGGTGCGGATACTCTAGCTGGCGTTCGCTGGAAGCGACGGCGGCGGTATGTGTTGGTGGAGGAGATGGTGGTGATGATGGTGTTGTTGCTGTTGGGGAGATTGTGGCAGCAGCAGCGGCGGGCGATGGTGATGGTGATGGTGTTGGTGATGGAGGGCTGTGGCTGCCCGTACCAGGGCCAACAGGGTGTTGCTGCTGCTGCTGCCGCCGTTTCGAGGAGGCCGTTGGTGGTGGTGATAGTTTGTGCCGCCGCTGGAGAGGCCACTGGCAGTCGACGACGAAAGGCAGGGTTCACACGCGCACACCACAGCCCGCGAGCCAGAGAACCAGCCCACTGCTCTGCATGGTACGCGCCGAGCGAGCTGGCGGCCAACACTGCACTGAGCCGCCCTACAAGCGCCCACCCCCGAGTCGGCGGGGGCGGTCGCAAAGCCGGCCAACACCTGCTCGCGCCGACGACCAGCCCCCCTGAACCCCCCCCCCCCCCCCCCCCCCCCGCAGTCACCCCCCCCCTCCCTCTCCTCCCCACCGCTGCCCCGGCATCATGCCGCCTTCTCCTGCTGTCGTTGCTGCTGCTGCTGCTCTCGGCCACACGGCCAGACCTCACTCTCTCCCCCCCCTCCCTTCTCTCTCTCTCTCTCTCTCTCTCTCTCTCTCTCTCTCTCGATTCTCACACCTTCAGGTTGCCTCCTCCCCTGACACACACGCCAACGCCGCCTCCTCCTCCACCTCCTCCTACTACTCAAGCTATTCCTCAGCCACATCACATATCCCTCAACTGGTGTACTTTAGGAAAACGCTTCTGAAAATAAGAACCAACTGGAATACGTTTAGACCTAAATTTAAATAAACTCTGCGGGTCCAAAACACCCGCTTTCATTCCCCTCCTCCCACCCTCCCCTCGGCCCAAGTTTCGTCCATTCATTCAATGGAACCCACCCACGCCTTCTGCCCCCCTCCAACGCCCCACCCCCCTCCACTCTCTCTCTCTCTCTATCTCTCTCTCTTTCGCGGGGCCCATCCCTCCTGCCATGAATAGACACACACACACACCACTCCCCTCCTCGTCACCCCCTTCGAAGCCCCTGCCCTTCCAATGCCTTCCCTCCTCGCGTCCTTTTTCACTCCAACTTAACTATTTTTGCTTCGGTCACTAATGACTGTCTATCGGTCTGTCCCTCTGTCTATTTTCTCCTCTGTCGGTCCGATACTTGACCCTTTAAGGTGTCTGTCTCTTTTCTGTCTCTTCTCCACCTCCACCTTTCCTTGCTACGTTAACAATCATTGCGGGGTTCAGCGATTTAACAGTCATCATGCAAATTATTTAATGGACGGCAGGAATCAGTACGATGCGCTGCTTGATGTAGAATTTGTTTTTCCTATTGCAAACACGCATATTTACACACACATCATATTATATATATATATATATATATATATGTATATATTATACATATATATATATGTAGTATATATATATACATATATATATACATATATATATATATATATATATAAGGTATATATATATATATATATATACACACATATATATATGTATGTATGTATATGTATGTATATATATATAAATGTATATATTATATATATGAATATATCTCGTATATATACATGCATTATATATGTATATATATACACATTATATTCAGTATATATACACCAAACACATACACACACACAAACATATATATATATATATATATATATATCCACGCGTGCGTGTGAACGATTTTGAAGACACAATAAAACAATGAAATTAAGAATAGGAAAACCTAACTTACATGCATAAAGAGGTTACATACACATGCATACACATCGCACACCTGTCTCATCTCTGAAGATAGTTTTCCATTACTCTCTACTATTCTCTTATATTTTCTTCTTCCAGATTTTCCGATCTCAGTCAACTTATTTTCATTCACCTTTGGGATGTGACACTTCGGAGGAATCTCTGTCTTGTGGTGCCTGATGAAAATGCCTTTATTACTAGTTTGTCCGTCTGTTGTCTTTCTGTCTGTTGTCTTTCCGTCTGTTGTCTTTCCGTCTATTGTCTTTCCGTCTGTTGTCTTTCCGTCTGTTGTCTTTAAAAAACGTTTATTTTTGGTAACTGAGAGATAAATAAGTCGCAAATACTAATTTCCTGGGAAGTCAAGTGATTGATATCCACTTTATATAATAAAGAGTAAGTGTATGGATATATATATACAGTATATATATATATATATATATATATGTATGTATGTATATATATAAATAAATCAATAAATAAATATATATACACACACACACACACACATATATATATATATATATATATACAGGTATATAATATATATATATACAGTATATATATATACACAGGTATATATATATATATATATATATTCATATATATACATTTCTCTCCTGTGATGCTGATGGGCAAACAATCGGAAAACAACATTCACCCACCAATTGCCCAAAACCCGCGTGAGGTACTTGAGAAAAGGGTGAGATGTGATAAGAGTTGAATCTGTGTGTGTGCATATCTATCTAAACATCTAGCCGTCATTTTTGACGGGTTGCGTATATTTATATAAAAAAAACATTATTATCCTTATTTGTATATGAAGTCTAAAACTTAATCATTCAATGACCTATTTTTCCTTCGGAAAATAAATTTCTACTTACTTTTATATAAAAAAAAAAAAACACTTATCCTCATTTGTAAAGGAACTCTAAAAACTTAATCATGCAATGACTTATTTTTTCTTCGTAAAATAAACTTCTACCAACTTTTATATAAAAAGAGTAAAGGCAGTCTAAAACTTAAGCATTTAATGAATATATTTCCTTCGCAAAATAAATTTCTACCAACTTTTATATCAAAGAAAAAAAAAACTTTATTTTCCTTATTGTAAATAAAGTCTAAAACTTAATCATTCAATTATTTATATTTTCTTCGCTGAATAATTTATACCAACTTTTATATATAGAATAAATTTATACCAACTTTTATATATAGAATAAATTTATACCAACTTTTTATATATAGAATAAATTTATACCAACTTTTATATCAAAGAAAAAACTTTATTATCCTTATTTGTTAATAAAATCTAAACCCTAATCATTCAATGACTTATTTTTTCCCTTCACGGATAAATTTCTACTGACTTTTTATTTAAAAAATAAATAAATAAAAAAGCCAATCTAGTGCCTTCTTTCTTTTTGCAGAAAGGTCCCGGGCAAGTGGTTCTGATTTCTGGAGAACCACTGGCTTCCTACGACCGCTTTGAAAGGACCCATTTCTAATTGGTTGGTTTTGAGGGGAATGTTTCTGACATGTCTGCTCATTGGTCGAAATTGACTGAAGGTGCTGAAGTGTGTAGAGTTATTTTCGTTTCTCTTATTTTGGGTGGTAGGTTCATATCTGTTTCGTAATGAACAGGTGTGTGTGTGTGTCTGGTTACGGTTCTTTCCCTTTGCCTACACATACACCGAATAGTCTGGCCTATTCTTTACAGATTCTCCTCTGTCCTCATACACCTGACAACACTTAAGATTAGCAAACAATTCTTCTTCACCAAGGGGTTAACTACTGCAATGTAGTTATTCTATTGGCTACTTTCCTCTCGGTAAAGGTAGAAGAGACTCTTTAGCTATGGTTAGCAGCTCTTCTAGGAGAAGGACACTCCAAAATCAAACCATTGTTCTTTAGTCTTTTGTAGGGCCATAGCCTCTGTACCATGGTCTTCCACTGTCTTGTGTTAGAGTTCTCTTGCTTGAGGGTGAACTCGGACACAATATTCTATCTAATTTCTCTTCCTCTTGTTTTGTTGAAGTATATTTAGTTTATAGAGGAAATATTTAATTTAATGTTGATTCTGTTTTTAAAACATTTAATTTTTCCTTGTTTCCTTTCCTTACTGGGCTATTTTCCCTGTTGGGGCCCCTGGGATTGTAGCATCTTGCTTTTCCAACAAAGGTTGTAGCTTAGCAATTAATAATAATATATATATATATATATATATATACAGGGTATATATATATATATATATATATATACATAATTTACTATCTTTGCTTTGCAATACATGATTGATATCTTTACTGATTTTTACATATGCAGTAATACTATTGCGTGGATTCTTACTTTACCATTTATTGGTTTTCATAATAATAATAATAATAATAATAATAATAATAATAATAATAATAATAATAATAATAATAATAATAATAAGTTTTATTATCGCAGAATCATCATTAGTTTTACATCAGTAAATCAGTAATATTTATTAATCTATACCTGTGGAATACGGTCTCAAAAAGTAAGTTAAATAGTATGTGCCGTATCCGTAGACTTTTACAAGGTGAAGTTATGATAAAACAGGCGGCCAAGAAGCATTATAACAAAGCGTTTGTTATCCTAACCGACCGTAGTATCTGTCTTGATTCGTTGTTCTTCCGATCAGTAAACAAATGGAAAATCAGGTTTAATCACTATGAGGAGAGAAGGAAACATGGACTAAAATATCTTATATAAAATACAGTGTTCTTGAATAAATTGTATTTATAAAATATCATAATGAATCTTTTATGGAAGGAAAAAGGAGAGTTCTGTAAAGATCCGTGGGGGATGAAGAAAAGACAAATGGAGGTGGCAGGAATGAGAATTGTGAGATGGATGTGCGAAGTCATGAGGAGAGATAACATCAGAAATGATTTTATAAAAGGAACAGTCAGAGTAATGGAATTATCGAAATAAGTTTAACCAAGAAGACCGCAATGGTTTGGTCATGTTACGCGAACAGAAGAGGAACCCGATTGTAAAAGGCCATAAATATGGAGGCGAGTAAGAGGAAAGACAAAGTTTAGATATAGATTGTAGGTTGACCAGGGTACCAGCCACCCATTGAGATAAGACCGGTAGAGAGCTATTGGGTCTTTTGACTGGCTAGGCAGTACTATATTGGATCCTTCTCTGGTTACGGTTCACTTTTCCTTTGTCTACACATACACCGAATAGTCTGGCTTATTCTTTAAATATTCTCCTCTATCCTCATACATCTGACAACACTGAGATTACCAAACAATTCTTCTTCGCTCAAGGGGTTAACTACTGCACTGTAGTTATTCAGTGGCCACTTTCCTCTTGGTAAGGGTAGAAGACACTCTTTAGCTATGGTAAGTAGCTCTTCTAGGAGAAGGACACTCCAAAATCAAAACATTGTTCTCTAGTCTTGGGTAGTGCCATTGCCTCTGTATCATGGCCTTCCACTGTCTTGGATTAGAGTTCTCTTGCTTGAGGGTACACTCGGGCACACTATTCTATCTTATTTCTTTCACTTTTATTTTTTTGGAGATTTTACGAATCTATTTTATTGTTACAGTTTTATTTAATTGTTAATTAGTTCTCTTGCAGTTTATCTATTTCCTTATTTCCTTTCTTCACTGGGATATTTTCTCTGTTGGAGCCCTTGGGCTTATAGCATCTTGCTTTTCCAACTAAAGTTGTAACTTAGCAAGTAACAACAACAACAACAACAACAACAACAACAATAATAATAATAATAATAATAATAATAATAATAATAATAATAATAATAAGAGTAAATATAAAGATCTCAGCAAATGCCATGTGAGAGATACAACCATAGGAGGAAAATAAGCAGGAGAGAAGTAGTTGGAAATGGGACGAAAGGAAACTGACTGAAAAAGGAAATGATCCTTTCCAAGTAAAGGCTTTTTTAAGACATGTTTTCAACTCTCCCTATTTCATGGAAGGTTTCAAAGCCTCTCTCTTCTCAATGAATATTTTCACTCGATCCCTTTTAAAGATAATGTTTTAGTAACTCCTATATCTAAGGAAGGTTTAAAAGGATGTTTTCAATTCTGCCTTCTTCGGAGAAGGTTGTAAACTAATTTTCAAAGGTGATTGTCAATGCAACCATTTTCAAGGGACGATCTTAACTCTGAGACGACGTCTATATAAAGAATGATAGGAAGGAGCTACGTATTATATGATTGGGAACTAATTGGACCACCTACAATGACGTACCTCGATCCCTTTTCAAGACAATGTTTTAGTAACTCCTATATCTAGGGAAGGTTTCAAAAGATGTTCTTAAATCTGCTTTCTTCATAGAAGGTTGTAAACTAATTTTCAAAGGGAATTGTCAATGCAACCCATTTTGTAGGGATAATCTCAACCCTGAGAAGGTTGTAAACTAATTTTCAAAGGAAATTTTCAATGCAACCCATTTTCTAGGGATAATCTTAACTCTGAGAAGGTTGTAAACTAATTTTCAAAGGAAATTGTCAATGCAACCCATTTTCAAAGGATAATCCTAACTCTGAGAAGGTTGTAAACTAATTTTCAAAGGAAATTGTCATTGCAACCCATTTTCTAGGGATAATCTCAACTCTGAGAAGGTTGAAAACTAATTTTCAAAGGAAATTGTCAATGCAACCCATTTTCAAAGGATAATCCTAACTCTGAGAAGGTTGTAAACTAATTTTCAAAGAATATTGTCAATGCAACCCATTTTCAAGGAACAATCTGACCTCTGAGACGACGTCCATATAAAGAATGATGGGAAAACCTACATATATAAACTAATTTTCAAAGAATATTGTCAATGCAACCCATTTTCAGGGAACAATCTGAACTCTGAGACGACGTCCATATAAAGAATGATAGGAAAAGCTACATATATAAATGAGAAATAATTGGACCACCTACAATGACGTAATAGTTCCCGAGACTGTCTGTAAGGACACGTGCCTCGGCTACCAATCTCGTCCCAATATCAGACTTAACGAGAGCATTCCTCATGCCATCCGATGACCTCGTTAGACCAGTCAGAAATAATCTTTCCATACATACTCTACAGATAGAGTATGGGTGTCTCATTTCACTGACTGGGTCTATTATTTGTTCTATTTTTCTCATCGAATTTCGTAATATTCCAAAAGGAAAATCTATCGCATTATTTTTGTTTGATTTTAGTTTTGATTTTAATGAGACTTCTTCCGGGTAACTGTGACTATACACAAACGCACATAAAATCATATATACAAGAGGTGGATTATTATTATTATTATTATTATTATTATTATTGTTGTTGTTGTTGTTGTTGATAATAATAATAATAATAATAATAATATTATTATTATTATTATTATTATTATTATTATTATTATTATTATTATGATATACAAGAGCAGTGCCTATAAGAAATGGCCAATGCAGTGACGTCCCTGACTGTTGAATGCCAGACTGGGGTTCGAGTCCCGCTCAAACACCTTAATTCCTTAGGTCGCTGCAACCTTACCATCCTTGTAAACTAAGGATGAGGGGGGGGGGAGCCTATAGGTCTATCTGCCGAGTCATCAGCAGTCATTTCCTGTGCTTCCTTAGTCTTAGCTTTTATGGGGAGGGGGCTTGGGCGCTGATCATATGTATATATGGTCACTCCCTAAGGCATTGTACTGCTTGATAGGGCAATGTTACTGTCCCTTGTCTCTTCCATTCATGAGCGGCCTTTAAACCTTATCATAGAGGGAAAATATTAGATTTATGAATTATAGTAAAAAATTATGCCGTGTTTAAGGTGACACAAAGTCGCAGAGCTTCATGGGGGAGAGATTAAATTGAAATTCATAGACCTATGCAAACATTCTGATGGGCAAGAACGATATAGCAGTTTTAATCTCTCTCTCTCTCTCTCTCTCTCTCTCTCTCTCTCTCTCCCAGGACGCGTGGCTCTTCTCTGCGAAGGAGAGTGTATGGTAGGCTTGATTGGTTACAAATGGAAATTTACTATTAATGATAGTCTGGCTAATAATGATATTTGGAGTACTAATCAAAAAATCTTCAAAATTTTCATGTTGACCAGGCTGGCATGAGTCTTTTCATAGTTTATATATGACATATCTGTTTTTGCCATTGTTAATAGTTTATATATGACATGTCTATTTTGACGTTGTTACTGTTTTTAGAATGATTTATTGTTAGTTTGTTCCCATCATTTATTTATTTCCTTATTTCCTTTCCTCACTGGGCTATTTTTCCCTATTGTAGCCCTTGGGCTTATAGCGTCTTGCTCTTCCAACTAGGGTTGTACCTTGGCTAATAATAATAATAATAATAATAATAATAATAATAATAATAATTAATAATAATAATAATAATAATAATAATAATAAAGGATATATGCTATCGTCCTCTGCGCAAGCCATATCCACAAAAGCTCAGTAGGATCTAGCAAAAACATTTATAGGATCCGTTACACACATCGGAACAAACACATCCTACAACCAGCAAAAAAAAAAAAAAAAAAAAAAAAGAGAGAGAGAGAGAAAGAGAGAGAGAGAGAGAGAGAGAGAGAGAGAGAGAGAGAGAGAGAGAGCTAAGAAGATTTCTTCACTCGGGCTTGTAACCGGTATGAAAGGATAGAATTACATTATTGGAATATGCTGAAAGAGGTGACGTTTTTATATGATAACTTATTGTAATTAAGGAATTGACTACCTAGTTTCGTGAGATGTATTATTATTATTATTATTATTATTATTATTATTATTATTATTATTATTATTATTATCAGTTAAGCTATAAGTCCAAGTTTCATGAGATGTAATAAGAGTTGCAGTATTATTATTATTATTATTATTATTATTATTATTATTATTATTATTATTATTATTATTATTATTATTATCATTATTATTATTATTATTATTATTATTATTATTATTATCATTTAAGCTATAAGTCCAAGGCTCCAATAAGAAAATAACCCAGTCAGGAAAGAAAATAAGGACACACAGAAAAGGTGGCATGAGCGTACCCACAAGTTAGGAGAGCTCTAACCCAAGACAATGGATAACCATAGTACAGAGGCTATGGTACTATCCAAGACTAGAGAACAATGGTTTGATTTTGGAGTGTCCTAGAACAGCAGCTTACCATAACTAAAGACTCTCTTCTACCTTTACCAAGTGTAAAGTGGCCGTTGAACAATTATAGCGTAGTAGTTAAACCACTCGAGTGAAGAAGAAATTTTAGACTATCTTAGTGTTATTAGATGTATGAGGAAAGAGCAGAATGTGTTAACAATACGCCAAAAAATTAGGTGTATGTGTACGCAAAGGGAAAATTAGCCGTAACCATTGTAGTACAATCTGGCCAGCCGAAGGACCCAATAACTTTCTAGCAGTGGTATCTTAACGGATGGCTGGTGCCTTGGCCAACCTATAGTACTACTAATACTATTACTATTACTACTACTACTACTACTACTACTAATAATAATAATAATAATAGTAATAATAATAATAAAAATAATACCTGTAGGCATGGGCTCTGACCTTTAAGTCATCTAGAACCGTAATCTAAGATAAAAGAAATGATTAAACCAAGAGTATGTGGGCGTTCTTGCAAATAGAACTACGAATAAAATCTAAAAAAAAAAAATGTACTGATAAACTAGAGTATGTGGGAGTTCTTGCAAATAGAACTACGAATAAAATATATATATAAAAAAATGTACTGATAAACTATAGCTCTGATAACAGGAAAACCAAAAACAAATTAAATCTTTTTTATATATATCCCCTATTTTATTTTTTGGGGGGGAAATAAAAAAAAACTTATATAATAAAAATCAGATTTCCTTTAGTGGCTGTTCTCTCAGTTTTAAAGTGGCCGACCTTGGTCTGTTCAGCCTTGATCTTTTAGGCAAATTTTATGTGGAAATATATTTAAGTGTTTCGAATACCTAAGGGCATTCTATTATATATATATATATATATATATACCTCTGAATATTTATTACCATAAAGTTGATTCTCTTGGGTCTCTGATCCTAAGGTAGAGAAAATCTAGATATTAATATATATATACACACACACACACACACATATATATATATATATATATACATGCACATACACATACACATATATATATGTATGTATATATATTTATGTATGTATGTATATATATATATATATATATATTAGAGGGGGTGGTGCCACTGGTACAATTTTCTTGTTTTTCAGCAACTCCTTACGGGTGCGGATGCTACCCATACATCTTTTATCATAATCACAGACGATAATGACACCTATTAACAGATAGGTATAAAGATTAGTAGTAGAGAACCTTGTCTCTGTCACGTGCCCATCCTAATTGGTCACATCCTCGAAATCTTACTATTTTCCGAAAGTACGTAGCAAGGCGGGTTTAAACGGTGTCGAACGCGGTTCGACAGACAAGTATTTGAAATGCTGTTCGAACGTGTGAACGGGGTATTAGGTTGTTGAACACGTTCGTCAAACGGTTCGAAGAAAAGTCTGTTCTCGCCTGACTTTCGCGGGCGGGGCTTCATTGTCCACAAACCTTATGCATTTGTGGCTAACTCCACCTCTTCAAACCGTTTGACAAGAAGGTTCGACAACCGGGTTCGACGAACTATTCGACGTTTGAGATTTTTGTAAGTAATTATTTTGGCAAGTTGGGTATATTCAATCTACTTGGTAATTAGTTGATTGCATTAGGTCAATAATACTTAACCTTCTTTTTAATTTTGCCTTTTGATTTGTTATAAAATTTAGATGGTTCACGGTAGCAAATGATTTGAAGGTTATCTATACACGCATACATTTATATATGTGTGCACATACATATATACATACAAACATACACACACCCGGACACGAACACACACCCTCCCTTTCATATATATATATATATATATATAAACATATATATATAATATATATATACACGCAAATATACATATCAAAATATACATATGATATA
>NC_090741.1:45232283-45237283 GCF_036898095.1 Palaemon carinicauda | reverse complement strand
ACTGCTTGCCATAGCTAAAGAGTCACTTCTAACCTTATCAAGAGGAAAGTAGCCACTGAAAAATTACAAAGCAGTAGTTAACTACTTAATCGAAGAAGAATTGTTTGGTAATCTCCGTGTTGTCAGGTGTATGAAGACAGAGGAGAATGTAGAAAGAATATGCCAGACTATTCTGTGTGTATACGCAAAAGAAAAATGAGCCATAACTACAGGGATCCAATGTAGTACTGCCTGGCCAGTCAAAGGACCCAATAACTCTCTAGGGGTAGTACCTCAACGGGTGGTCTGGCCCTGACTAGTACAGCATTGTTGATCATGGCAACACACAAACCCTTTCCCTACGTTAAGGTATCCCACACTGAGAGTGGAATACACACACACACACACACACACACACACACACACATATATATATATATATATATATATATATATATATATATATATATATATATATATACTCAAAAAGCTAAAGTAATAATAGTGAAAAGGGGGAGTTGCATCAGAAATACAGAAAAGAATAATAAAATTGTTGAAATCAAATGTTTGCACATTGTATCTTTTGTGAAAAGGAATAATGAAGAGCAACGAATGGAGAGATACCGAGTAGTAAAAAGTAAAAACTTTAAAACCAGAAGAGTAAACCACCAAGAGAATAATTCATAGGGTATTAGGAAATAACGACCTTTATATGGAGGAACCAAATAAGTTAGAACTAACTGAAGTTGGGAAGACATGCGTGCTTAAAGTGGTTCAACGTGCTACTGATGAGACGTCTATATAAGATATATGAAGCTACATATGTTTGAGATAGACGTATAATCAGTAAGACATTGTAAAACCTTAAAAACGCAGATCTTCATATATCTTCAAAAGAGGTTACATACGTCTAGAAGGAAACTCTCCATTCCCATCAAGAAGAAAAACCTCCCAGTCATCTAGAAGGAAAACCGTCCATTCCCATCCAGAAGGAAAACCACTCATTCATCTAGAAGGAAAAGCCTCCATTCCCATCAAGAAGGAAAACCACCCATTCATCTAGAAAGAGAACCCCCCATTTCAATCAAGAAGGAAAACCACCCATTCATCTAGAAAGAGAACTCTCCATTTCAATCAAGAAGGAAAACCACCCATTCATCTAGAAGGAAAACCCTCCATTCCCATCAAGAAGGAAAACCACCCAGTCATCTAGAAGGGAAACCCTCCATTCCCATCAAGAAGGAAAACCACCCAGTCATCTAGAAGGAAAACCCTCCATTCCCATCAAGAAGGAAAACCACCCATTCATCTAGAAGGAAAACCCTCCATTCCCATCAAGAAGGAAAACCACCCATTCATCTAGAAAGAGAACCCTCCATTTCAATCAAGAAGGAAAACCACCCATTCATCTAGAAGGAAAACCCTCCATTCCTATCCATAAGGAAAACCACTCATTCATATAGAAGGAAAACCCTCCATTCCCATCAAGAAGGAAAACCACCCAGTCATCTAGAAGGAAAACCCTCCATTCCCATCAAGAAGGAAAACCACCCAGTCATCTAGAAGGAAAACCCTCCATTCCCATCAAGAAGGAAAACCACCCATTCATCTAGAAAGAGAACCCTCCATTTCAATCAAGAAGGAAAACCACCCATTCATCTAGAAGGAAAACCCTCCATTCCTATCCATAAGGAAAACCACTCATTCATATAGAAGGAAAACCCTCCATTCCCATCAAGAAGGAAAACCACCCATTCATCTAGAAAGAGAACCCTCCATTTCAATCAAGAAGGAAAACCACCCATTCATCTAGAAGGAAAACCCTCCATTCCCATCAAGAAGGAAAACCACCCAGTCATCTAGAAGGGAAACCCTCCATTCCCATCAAGAAGGAAAACCACCCAGTCATCTAGAAGGAAAACCCTCCATTCCCATCAAGAAGGAAAACCACCCAGTCATCTAGAAGGAAAACCCTCCATTCCCATCAAGAAGGAAAACCACCCAGTCATCTAGAAGGAAAACCCTCCATTCCCATCAAGAAGGAAAACCACCCATTCATCTAGAAGGGAAACCCTCCATTCCCATCAAGAAGGAAAACCACCCAGTCATCTAGAAGGAAAACCCTCCATTCCCATCAAGAAGGAAAACCACCCATTCATCTAGAAGGGAAACCCTCCATTCCCATCAAGAAGGAAAACCACCCAGTCATCTAGAAGGGAAACCCTCCATTCCCATCAAGAAGGAAAACCACCCAGTCATCTAGAAGGAAAACCCTCCATTCCCATCAAGAAGGAAAACCACCCATTCATCTAGAAAGAGAACCCTCCATTTCAATCAAGAAGGAAAACCACCCATTCATCTAGAAGGGAAACCCTCCATTCCTATCCATAAGGAAAACCACTCATTCATATAGAAGGCAAAACCTTCCATTCCTGTCCAGAAAGAAAACCACCCCTTTATCTAGAAGGAAAACCCTGCATTACCAACCAGAAGGAAAACCACCCATTCAACTTGAAGGAAAACACTCCATCCGTCCAAAAGGAAAACCACCCATTTATCTAGAACCTTCCATTCCCACCCAAAAGAGAAACCATCCATTCATTTAGAAGGAAAACACTCCATCAGTCCAGAAGGGATAGCATCCATTCCCATCCAGAAGGAAAACCACCCATTCATCTAGAAGTAAAACCTTCCATTCCCATCCACAAAGAAAACCATCCATTTATCTGGAAGAAAACATTCCATTCGCATCGAGAAGGACAACCACCCATTCATCTAGAAGGAAAACCCTCCATTCCTATTCAGAAGGAAAACTCTCCAATCTCATTCAAAAGGAAAACCACTCATTCATTTAGAAGGAAACCCCTCCTTTCATCCAGAAGGAAAACTATCCATTCCCATCTAGAAGAAAATCCACAAATTCATCCAGGTGGAAAACCCTCCATTTTCCCCCAAAAGGAAAACAATCCATCCATCCGGAGGGGAAACTCTCCATCCATCCAGAGGGAAAATCCTCCATCCATCTAGAGGGAAAACCCACCTTTCCCATCCAGAGGGAAAACCCTCCATACACCCAGAGGGAATGCCCTCCATCCATCTGGAGTGAACACCCACCATCCATCCAGAGGGAAAACCCCCCATCCATTCCATCCATCCAGAGGGAAAACCCTCCATCCATTCCATCCATCCAGTGGGAAAACCCTCCATCCATCCAGAGGAAAACCCTCCATCCATCCGGAGGGGAAACCATTCATCCATCCAGAGGGAAAACCCTCCATCCATCCGGAGGGGAATCCGTTCATTCATCCAGAGGGAAAACTCTCCACCCATCCAGAGGGAAAATCCTCCATCCATCCAGAGGGAAAACCCTCCATCCATCTGGAGTGAACACCCTCCAACCACCCAGAGGGAAAACCCTCCATCCATCCAGATGGAAAACCCTCCATCCACCCGGAGGGAAAACCCTCCATCCATCTGGAGTGAACACCCTCCAACCACCCAGAGGGAAAACCCTCCATCCATCCAGATGGAAAACCCTCCATCCACCCGGAGGGAAAACCCTCCATCCATCTGGAGTGAACACCCTCCAACCACCCAGAGGGAAAACCCTCCATCCATCCAGATGGAAAACCCTCCATCCACCCGGAGGGAAAACCCTCCATCCATCTGGAGTGAACACCCTCCAACCAAACAGAGGGAAAACCCTCCATCCATCTGGAGTGAACACCCTCCAACCACCCAGAGGGAAAACCCTCCATCCATCCAGATGTAAAACCCTCCATCCATCCAGAGGGAAAACCCTCCTTCCATCTGGAGTGAAAACCCTCCATCCACCCGGAGGGAAAACCCTCCCTCTATCTAGAGGGAAAACCCTCCATCCATCCAGAGGGAAAACCTTCCATCCATCTGGAGTGAAAACCCTCCATCCACCCGGAGGGAAAACCCTCCCTCTATCTAGAGGGAAAACCCTCCATCCACCCGGAGGGAAAACCCTCCATCCATCCAGAGGGAAAACCCACCTTTCCCATCAAGAGGGAAAACCCTCCATCCATCCAGAGGGAAAACACAACTTTCCCATCCAGAGAGAAAACCCTCCATCCATCCAGAGGGAAAACCTTCCATCCATCCAGAGGGAAAACCCTCCACCCATCCCGAGAGAAAATCTTCCATCCATCCATAGGGAAAACCCTCCATCCATCCAGAGGGAAATCCCTACATCCATCCAGAGGGAAAACCCTCCAATCACCCAGAGAGAAAACCCTCCATCCATCCGGAGGGAAATCCCTCCATCCATCCAGAGGGAAAATCCTCCATCCATCCAGAGGGAAAACCCTCCAACCACCCAGAGGGAAAACCCTCCATCCATCCGGAGGGGAAACCCTTCATCCATCCAGAGGGAAAACCCTCCATCCACCCAGAGGGAAAACCCTCCATCCATTTGGAGTGAACACCCTCCAACCACCCAGAGGAAAATCCCTCCATCCATCCATCCAGAGGGAAAACCCTCCATCCATCCAGAGGGAAAACCCTCCATCCATCCAGAGGGAAAACCCTCCATCCATCCAGAGGGAAAACCCTCCATCCATCCAGAGGGAAAACCCTCCATCCATCCAGAGGGAAAACCCTCCATCCATCCAGAGGGAAAACCCTCCATCCATCCAGAGGGAAAACCCTCCATCCATCCAGAGGGAAAACCCTCCATCCATCCAGAGGGAAAACCCACCTTTCCCATCCATTCATCAATTCTCATGAATGACCCATTCAAGCCATCCCAGCAGTGACCAGCTCCTGAAGAATCATGCGCCTTTATTCAGGATCCTATGAATTACGGGCGTGGTGTGAAAGGGGGGCGGGGGGCGGGGTAGGAGGGGTAGGGGGACACTGTAAAAGGGGGGGGGGGGTTCTAAGGGGGCCAAAACCACGCCCCTCGCTGCGTTTTCATTCTGTTGCCTTTCTATTCCTGTGAAACGCACGTACGGACGAACAGTCTCCGGCAATGAGGCGAAGATGTCTATTTTCGG
>NC_090741.1:45224783-45229783 GCF_036898095.1 Palaemon carinicauda | reverse complement strand
ACACACCGTATAGTCTGGCCTATTCTTTACTTATTCTCCTCTTATTCTTCTTTTTGCACTCTATTTGTCCAGTGGCTACTTTCCTCTTGGTAAGGGTAGAAGAGATTCTTTAGCTATGGTAAGCAGCTCTTCTAGGAGAAGGACACTTCAAAATCAAACCATTGTTCTCTAGTCTTGAGTAGTGCCATGGTTTTCCACTATCTTGGGTTAGAGTTCTCTTGCTTAAGGGTACACTTGGGCACACTATTCTATCTTATTTCTCTTCCTCTTGTTTTTTAAAGCTTTTATAGTTTATAAAGACGTTATTTATTCTAATGTCGTTACTCTTCTTAAAATATTTTATTTTTCCTTTTTTCCTTTCCTTACTGGGCTATTTTCCCTGTTGGAGCCCCTGGGCTTATAGCATCCTGCTTTTCCAACTAGGGTTGTAACTTAGCAAGTAATAATAATAATATAAATTTCACATACATATATTATATATATATATATATATAATATATATATATATATACAGTATATATATATACAGTATATATATATATATATATATATATATATATATATATATATATATATATATATATATATGTGTGTGTGTATGTGTGTGTATATATATACACACACGCACACATTATCCGCTTTTTAAACATTCTACCTTAGACAGAGCTTAGAATAGCCGCCTGATTATACAGTATAACCAAAAGGAGACTTTATATTTAAGACTGTAATTAAACTAATGTCTGTCAGACCTCTCAAGATAATGAAATCGTTCTCGTTATTTTCTCATATCATGAAAGATTTTTCTGTCTCGCGTGGAAAAAAAAAAGCATTGGCAACATAAAAACAATCTAATTTTAAATGTTATAATTAATGTAAAGAGCATCATTAACTTTACAATATTTTCTTTTCAAATTATCCTTTAGGAAATCTTTTCGTTAAATGTACAACATTTCAGAAGGATTTCGTAAATTCAGATAAAGCCTTCATCCGTCAGATGATGTCTTCGCGGTAGTCGTGAGTTTATTAATTATCATAATCATCATCATCATCATCATCATCATTATTATTATTATTTTTATTATTATTATTATTATTATTATTATTATTACTTGCTAAGCTACAACCCTAGTTGGAAAAGCAGGATGCTACAAGCCTAAGGGCTCCCACACGGAAAATAGCCCAGTGAGGAAAGGCAACAAGGAACTAAATAAACTACAAGAGAAGTAATTAACAATTAACATAAAAAAATTTAAGAACAGTAACAACATTAAAATAAATCTTTCATAGATAAACTATAAAAAACTTCAACAAACAGAAGAAAAATAAGATGGGAAAATGTGCCCGAGCATACCCTCAAGCAAGAGAACTCTAACCCATGACTGTGGAAGACCATGGTACAGAAGGTATGGCAGTACCCAAGATTAGAGAACAATGGCTTGTATTCTGAATCCTATAAGATTATACAAATATCGCTTCACTACTCACCCATCCCCTAAAAAAAAATATTAAATAAAAAGGAACAGTAAAATAACACTGAGAGAGAGAGAGAGAGAGAGAGAGAGAGAGAGAGAGAGAGAGAGAGAGAGAGAGAGAGAGAGACACTTAAATGAGTACTGACTAGCCTTACCCATCACCTAAAAAAGAGAATATTAAATAAAGAGGAACAGTAAAATAACAGAGAGAGAGAGAGAGAGAGAGAGAGAGAGAGAGAGAGAGAGAGAGAGAGAGAGAGAGAGAGAATGTGTACTGACTAGCGTCTCTCCTTAAAGCGAAATCGCTTGGAGCTTTAAGGGAACACAAAAGAAGAAAGTTCTAAATTCTAGAAGCTAATAGATGGGCTAGAATTATTTTAATACAGACAAACTAATAGCAACTACTTATGCACGCTAGCAATCAAGTAGATGCTTCAATAAAATAATATATGCTATTTGTAAACAGTAATGAGATAAGTATTGCTTTCGTGATTCGTTAAGTAAATAGCATAATTAGCATTGTAGTATTCAAATAGAAGCGCTTCCTGTCATTAATATGTTAATATCTGCAGAATATTTTTTTTTAATATTTCCTGAAAGATTCAATACCCGATGTTTACGTCGCAAACAGATGGTACCTAATTCTCATAGGTAAATAGTAAGTGAACGTAAAATTTAAACGATTCTTAATTATTGGGCAAAGGGGGTATTATTATTATTATTATTATTATTATTATTATTATTATTATTATTATTATTATTATTATTATTCACAGTAAATATATCATTCCTGTTCAAGGTAAAAGGCGAGGAATAATCATGTATGGAAATATTAGCTAGATTTGTTATTAGATAATGATTATCATGGTGGCCTGGTGGTAATGTCCTTGCCTGGTGATTGCCAGACTGGTATTCGAGTCCCGTTCAAACTCTTTAGTTCCTTTGGCCGCTACAACCTAACCATCCTTGGGACCTACGGATGAGGGGTTTGGGGGAGCAAATAGGACCATCTGCTGGGTCATCAGCAGCCATTGCCTGGCCCTCCTTGACCCAAGCTTGGGTGGAGAGGAGGCTTGGGCGTTGATCGTATGTAATATTTTCAGTCTCAAAGGCACTGTCCTGCTTGATTAGGCAATGTCACTGTTCCTTGTCTCTGCCATTCATGAGTGGCCTTTAAACCATTAAACTCGTCAAGCAATATAAACAAATAAATGACCTAAGTAATTGGTCCTAGCTTGGGTGGAGAGGAGGCTTGGGCGTTGATCATATGTAATATGGTCCTCTAAGGCACTGTCCTGCTTGATAGGCAATGTCACTGTCCCTTGCCTCTGCCATTCATGAGCGGTCTTTAAACCTTTAAACTTGTCAAGCAATATAAACAAATAAATGAATTAAGTAAAAATATGGACAAGTAATGGGGCAAATTGAAAGAAAAGTGTTTCCGAATATTATTTTAAGCAAATGATATAATAAAGGAAAACGAAGAGTTATTTAGGATATGGCGAGAGCCAATAAGACATAGCAGCCTCGAATGATAACACAAATTCCCCTTTCATAAATAAGCAAATCGTCATCATCTATTGACGCAAAGGGTCTCGGTTAGATTTCGTCAGTCGTTTCTACCTTGAGCTTTTAATTCGGTACTTCTCCATTCAGCATCTCCTACTTCGCACTTCATAGTCCTCTACCATGTAGGCCTGGGTCTTCCAACTCTTCTAGTGCCTCGTGAAGCCCAACTGAACGTTTGGTGAACTTATCTCTCTTGGGGAGTGCGAAGAGCATGCCCAAACCATCTCCATTTATCCCTTATCATGATCTCATCCACATATGGCACTCGATTAATCTCTCTTATAGTTTCATTTCTAATCCTGTCCTGCCATTTAACTCCCAATATCCTTCTGAGGGCTTTGTTCTCAAATCTACTAAATCTGTTGGAGATTGTTTCATTCAAATAATTCCTAAACTTTGCCTGTCTCAATTCTTCCTTCAACAGAAAGGAAAATAAATGTCAGAATGTCAAATAGGAATCAAATTTACGTCCCTTCCCAAGATGTCTGCCAGGAGGAGCAAGTCGAAACAGTTGGCACAGCATCCGTCCTTTGAGGAGATCTCGTAAGCTGTTTACAATGAAGGATCCCACCGAACTCTCCTCCTGCAGAGGGTCATGGAGGATAAAGTGCTCCTCGTAAGAGGCTGACCTTGTTAAGGGTCGCTCTCAAGGGAGATGTCGAGATTTAGTTCTTGAACATCCACGAGGAAGAGCCTGTTGTTGTCTCACATTAATCTTCTCGTTGTTGTGTTTACATCTCTTTGTCAATCTACAAACTCTAAATCTATTTGTTGATAATCAAGCTTTGATTAATCTAACTCTGTGGTGGTGGCCGGTGTGGTAACGTCCCTGAATGGTGAACGCCCGACTGGGGTTCAAGTTCCGCTCAAACTAGTTAGTTTCTTTGGTCGCTGCAACCTTACCGTCCTTGTGAGCTAAGGATGGGGGGTTTGAAGGAGCCTATAGGTCTATCTGCTGAGTCATCAGCAGCTATTGCCTGGCCCTCCTTAGTCCTAGCTTGGGAGAAGAGGGGGTTTGGGCGCTGATCATATGTATATATGGTCAGTCTCTAGGGCAATGTAATACTCGATAGGGCAATGTGACTGTCCCTTGCCCCTGCCATTCATGAGTGGCCCTTAAACCTGTTAAAACCTCTGATGCAGTGACGAAACAATGTCTGCTAAATGAATATGCCAGGCCTCCCGTCCCTTCCCCCCACACACATATTGGGAATTACCAACACAAGGTTCAACCGCTTTCAAAAGTTTTAATACAATCCACTTCCAGGATATGGAATTATGCTTTGTGTGTGTGTGTGTGTGTGTGTGTGTGTGTGTGTGTGTGTGTGTGTGTGTGTGTCTCATACATCATTTAGGATTTTAGGATTCTTCATATTTTTCATCAAATTCCTCTCCTTGTCGCCATCATCATCATCATCATTATCATTATTATTATTATTATTATTATTATTATTATTATTATTATTATTAGATGAATATAACAGTTGAATACCCAGAAGAATTTACGCACCCCTATACAAACAAGTATACATTATTATTATTATTATTATTATTATTATTATCATTATTATTATTATTATTATTATTATTATTATTATCATTACTTGCTAAACTATAACCCTAGTTGGAAAAGCAGGATACTTTAAGCCCCGGGGTTAAAATAGGGAAAATAGCCCAGTGAGGAAGGGAAAAAAGGAAAAATAAAATATTTTAAGAAGCGTAATAAAATTAAAATAAACATACATAAGAATATAAACATACAAAATAGTTAAAACAAAGTTTAAAAATACCATTGCAATGTTACGTTGATTTTCCATATCATAAAGGCTTAAGATCTTTACGTCTTTTCATCCTATTAACAAATTTTGTCCAGAAATTAATAATAATTAATAAGGCAGAGAAATCTCTTGCTTGTTTAAAAATGAATATGAATTTAATCATGATTTACTTCAAAAGTTC
>NC_090741.1:45209783-45219783 GCF_036898095.1 Palaemon carinicauda | reverse complement strand
AAGTGGGGAATATGGGGAAAGGAAGAACGTAATAATAATAATAATAATAATAATAATAATAATAATAATAATAATAATAATAGGGAAGTGGGGAATAAGGGGAAAGGAAGAACGTAATAATAATAATAATAATAATAATAATAATAATAATAATAGGGAAGTGGGGAATATGGGGAAAGGAAGAACGTAATAATAATAATAATAATAATAATAATAATAATAATAATAATAATAATAATAGGGAAGTGGGGAATATGGGGAAAGGAAGAACGTAATAATAATAATAATAATAATAATAATAATAATAATAATAATAATAATAATAATAATAATAATAGGGAAGTGGGGAATATGGGGAAAGGAAGAACGTAATAATAATAATAATAATAATAATAATAATAATAATAATAATAATAATAATAATAATAATAATAGGGAAGTGGGGAATATGGGGAAAGGAAGAACGTAATAATAATAATAATAATAATAATAATAATAATAATAATAATAATAAGAAGAAGAAGAAGAATAGGGAAGTGGGGAATATGGGGAAAGGAAGAGTACCCCTGGATACAATCCAATTTATAGCTCAAAGGTAGGTACTCGGGAAGGGAAAGATTAAGGAAATGGGGAGAAAGAGAAGTACAGGAGAAGAATAAAAGAGAGGGGCAGACCCTTTTGCGATATTAGGGAATTGGTATTATTATTAGGTGGTAAAAAAAAAAAAAAAATGAACGAGACTGAAATATTCATGGACTCCATCCCCTACTGAACAGTCTTGGAGTTTTCTGGGAATCAAATACTTACATAATAAAAGCTTGGAATTATTTGAAAATTCTAAGTCCTAGAAAAAAAAATATTTGGATGTCCGTTTTAAATGATGCCTGGAAAAATTATTCGGCACTCACCCTGAGACTATAGTCAATTTTTTTTAGTGAGGTAGATTTGCACCGACTCGCAGGGGTGCCCTTTTAGCTCGGAAAGTTTCCTAGTAGCTGATTGGTCGGAAGTATTCGGACAAAAATACTTCTGACCAATCAGCTATTAGGAAACTATTCCCGAGCTAAAAGGGCACCCCTACGAGTCGGTGCAAATCTGCCTCACTAAAAAAAAAATGACTATAGTATGTGGTATAGAACAAGGCCAGGGTATGTGTTATACTTGCAGCTCTGTTAAACGAGGAAAAGAATTGCCGGAGACTGCCCCGAAACGAGAAATTCCGTGCATCACTGTAACCTTGTTGAATAGAACTAGGAATTACCTGAAATTAGTGCATCTCCCAAAACTAGGAATTATGTGGTGGCCGATATGGTAACGTCCCTGACTGCTGAACGCTAGACTGGGGTTCGAGTCCCGCCCAAACACGTTAGTTTCTTTAGTTGCTGCAACCTCACCATCCTTATGAGCTAAGGATGGGGAAGGGGGTTCAGGGGAGCCTACAGGTCTATCTGCTGAGTCATCAGCAGTCATTGCCTGGCCCTCCTTAGTCCTCGCTTGGGTGGAGAGGGGGCTTGGGCGCTGAGCATATGTATATATGGTCAGTCTCCACGACCTGCTTGATTGGGCAATGTCACTGTCCCTTGCCTCTGCCATTCATGAGCGGCATTTAAACCTTAAACATGAAGCTCTGTTGAACAGAAAGAAATTCTGTCACACTTGGCTCTATTGAACAGTCAGGATCATTCCACAACTTGGTCACAGCTGGAATGAAATTTCTAAAATGCTGTGTAGTTTTTAGCCTCATGATGGAGAAGGCCTGGCTATTAGAATTAACTGCTTGTCTTGTATCACGAACAGGGTGGAACTGTCCGGAAAGATCTGAATGTAAAGGATGATCAGAAATATAAAAAATCTTATGCAACATGTATAATGAACTAATTGAACGACGGTGCCAGAGATTAATATCTACATCAAGAATAAAAAATTTAATAGACCGTAAGTTCCTGTCTAACAAATTAAGATGAGATTCAGCAGCTGAAGACCAGACAGGAGAACAATACTCGAAACAAGGTAGAATGAAAGAATGAAAACACTTCAGAATAGTTTTATCACCGAAAATCTTAAAAGACTTTCTCAATAAGCCAATATTTTGTGCAATTGAAGAAGACAGACCTAATGTGTTTCTCAAAAGTAATTTTTTTGTCGAGAATCACACCTAACATTTTAAGAGTCATAACAGAGTTAAATAACATTATCAATGCTGAATGATATCCGGATGTTGAGAAGCCACTGTCCTTGACCTACTTACAGTCATACTTTGAGTTTTATTAAGAATTCAAATTCATGCCCCATAATTTGCATCATGCAATTATTTTAGCAAGATCTCTATTAATGGATTCAGCAACTCCAGATCTATATTCAGGAGATGGAATGGATGCAAAGAGAGTAGCATCATCTGCATATGCAACGAGCCTGATTTCTAGGCTAAACCAAATGTCATATGTACATAGTATGAAAAGATCTTAAAGAATGACACTAGGGATCTACATTCAGGAGATGGAATGGATGCAAAGAGAGTAGAATCATCTGCATATGCAACGAGCCTGATTTCTAGGCTAAACCAAATGTCATATGTACATAGTATGAAAAGTAGATCTTAAAGAATGACACTAGGGATCTACATTCAGGAGATGGAATGGATGCAAAGAGAGTAGAATCATCTGCATATGCAACGAGCCTGATTTCTAGGCTAAACCCAATGTCATATGTACATAGTATGAAAAGTAGATCTTAAAGAATGACACTAGGGATCTACATTCAGGAGATGGAATGGATGCAAAGAGAGTAGCATCATCCGCATATGCAGCGAGCTTGTTTTCTAGGCCAAACCACATGTCATATGTATATAGTATGAAAAGTAGATCTCAAAGAATGACACTAGGGATCTACATTCAGGAGATGGAATGGATGCAAAGAGAGTAGAATCATCTGCATATGCAACGAGCCTGATTTCTAGGCTAAACCAAATGTCATATGTACATAGTATGAAAAGTAGATCTTAAAGAATGACACTAGGGATCTACATTCAGGAGATGGAATGGATGCAAAGAGAGTAGCATCATCCGCATATGCAGCGAGCTTGTTTTCTAGGCCAAACCACATGTCATATGTATATAGTATGAAAAGTAGATCTCAAAGAATGACACTAGGGATCTACATTCAGGAGATGGAATGGATGCAGAGTAGAATCATCTGCATATGCAACGAGCTTGGTTTCTAGGCCAAACCAAATTTCATATGTATATAGTTTGAAAAGTAGATCTTAAAGAATGAAACTAGGGATCTACATTCAGGAGATGGAATGGATGCAAAGAGAGTAGAATCATCTGCATATGCAACGAGCTTGTTTTCTAGGCCAAACCAAATGTCATATGTACATAGTATGAAACGTAGATCTTAAAGAATGAAACTAGGGATCTACATTCAGGAGATGGAATGGATGCAAAGAGAGTAGAATCATCTGCATATGCAACGACCTTGGTTTCTAGGCCAAACCAAATGTCATATGTACATAGTATGAAACGTAGATCTTAAAGAATGAAACTAGGGATCTACATTCAGGAGATGGAATGGATGCAAAGAGAGTAGAATCATCTGCATATGCAACGACCTTGGTTTCTAGGCCAAACCAAATGTCATATGTACATAGTATGAAAAGTACATTTTATAGAATGAAACTAAGATTTCTGTGAGATACGTAGCTCTGTTGAAAGAGACCGCCCCTACCTGACCACCAGCCGGACATCAAAGATACAACACAACAGGGCAATCTTAACCTGTGAACTTAACTCAGCAACGTCACACTTTGTGGGCGGTGTCTATTCTCGACCCGTTCTCCACGCGGGTTGATTATTCGTATGAATCTTCATCTGTGGTTAATTAGTGCCTAATTCCAATGGCGTCCTACGCTCCTGATGACGGAATGGGAATGTCAGTTATCGAAAGAATGATTACCAATACATCAGATGTTTCAATCTTCATTGTCTTTTTTTTTTTTTGGCCAGAGAGTATTTTATCATACTGATAGAGACTTGCCAAGTAAGTGTTTTTTAAAGCTTGCTGAATTTGAATTTGTCGATAATGATGATATTTATCGGGGGGAGAGAGAGAGAGAGAGAGAGAGAGAGAGAGAGAGAGAGAGAGAGAGAGAGAGAGAGAGTTTGAACTTATACAGTAGAAGCTTATATTATTCAAAATTAAAATGGTAGACTTACTTTTGGACAATTAATTTGTACTTTTGTGGTGGCCGATGTGGTAAAGCCCTTGACTGGTGAACGCCAGAGTGGGGTTCGAGTCCCGCTCTAACTCGTTAGTTCCTTTGGCCGCTGCAACCTCACCATACTCGTGAACTACGGATGGGAGGGTTTGGGGGAGCCTATAGGTCAATCTGCTGAGTCATCAGCAGCCATTGCCTGGCCCTCCTTGGTCAATCCTGAGCGGCCTTCAAACCTCCCCATTTAACCCCCAAAGGTCACCACTGGAAGTGTTCCCAAACTAGATCCTGCTTTATTTGGGAAGGATTGATCATAGATATTGTAACTCCTAATTTACTCCGGTAAGTATACTAATAGACACTACCAGATGAAGATTTGTCCTTAGTATTATTATTATTATTATTATTATTGTTTATTATTATTATTATTATCATTATTATAATAATAATAATTACTATTATTATTACTATTAATACTTAAACAATAATAATAATAATAATAATAATAATAATAATAATAATAAATATTATTATTATTATCATCTTTATTATAATTATTAGTATTACTTACATTAACAAGGACAAAGCGAAACCTTCGTTATCTGGTAATATATGACCCTTGAAATTGAAACTCCAAAGAAAGTATGATGTATCACATTGTACCACAGATTTAAGAGACTCATTGCCCCCTAGAAATTGCAACTCCCAAAAAACATATAACTCTTAAATCTAACAATCACAGACCTTAAATATTGCGACACCAAAACGATATATATATGATTCAGAGAAACAGTATTCCCTAAAAATCGAATGGGGGACGAACCATAGAAATTGCGACGCCATGAAATCTGATGGAACCATCTTTTGTGAGGGAACTGAATCGAGGTTTGACGTCGCCTTTGAAATGGATGATGAGAAAACTTATAATTTCTTAGAAAGGAGAAGACTTATGGAGGTGATTCTGCATGAATTTATGAGCTGCGAGGGGAAGGTTTCACAGAGAGAGAGAGAGAGAGAGAGAGAGAGAGAGAGAGAGGTTTGTTCCCTTCCTAGGGCATCCGAGGCTAGTATGACAATGTAGGTAATTATGAGTTAAAGATGAGAGAGAGAGAGAGAGAGAGAGAGGTTTGATCCCTTCCTAGGGCATCCGAGGCTAGTATGACAATGTAATTAATTATGAGTTAAAGATGATGAGAGAGAGAGAGAGAGAGAGAGAGAGAGAGAGAGAGAGATGTTTGATCCCTTCCTAGGGCATCCGAGGCTAGTATGACAATGTAATTAATTATGAGTTAAAGATGATGAGAGAGAGAGAGAGAGAGAGAGAGAGAGAGGTTTGATCCCTTCCTAGGGCATCAGATGCTAGTATGACAATGTAAGTAATTATGAGTTAAAGATGATGAGAGACAGAGAGAGAGAGAGAGAGAGAGAGAGAGAGAGAGAGAGGGGTTTGATCCCTTCCTAGGGCATCAGATGCTAAGATGACAATGTAATTAATTATGAGTTAAAGATGATGAGAGAGAGAGAGAGAGAGAGAGAGAGAGAGAGAGGTTTGATCCCTTCCTAGGGATTAGGATGCTAGTATGACAATGTAGGTAATTATGAGTTAAAGATAATGATGTGAGAGAGAGAGAGAGAGAGAGAGAGAGAGAGAGAGAGTTTGATTCCTTCCTAGGGCATCAGATGCTAGTATGACAATGTAAGTAATTATGAGTTAAAGATGATGATGATGATGAGAGAGAGAGAGAGAGAGAGAGAGAGAGAGAGAGAGAGAGAGAGGTTTGATCCCTTCCTAAGGCATCAGATGCTAGTATGACAATGTAAGTAATTATGAGTTAAAGATGATGAGAGAGAGAGAGAGAGAGAGAGAGAGAGAGAGAGTTTGATTCCTTCCTAGGGCATCAGATGCTAGTATGACAATGTAAGTAATTATGAGTTAAAGATGATGATGATGATGAGAGAGAGAGAGAGAGAGAGAGAGAGAGAGAGAGAGAGAGAGGTTTGATCCCTTCCTAGGGATTAGGATGCTAGTATGACAATGTAGGTAATTATGAGTTAAAGATAATGATGTGAGAGAGAGAGAGAGAGAGAGAGAGAGAGAGAGTTTGATTCCTTCCTAGGGCATCAGATGCTAGTATGACAATGTAAGTAATTATGAGTTAAAGATGATGATGATGAGAGAGAGAGAGAGAGAGAGAGAGAGAGAGAGAGAGAGAGGTTTGATCCCTTCCTAAGGCATCAGATGCTAGTATGACAATGTAATTAATTATGAGTTAAAGATGATGTGAGAGAGAGAGAGAGAGAGAGAGAGAGAGAGAGAGAGAGAGTTTGATTCCTTCCTAGGGCATCAGATGCTAGTATGACAATGTAAGTAATTATGAGTTAAAGATGATGATGATGATGAGAGAGAGAGAGAGAGAGAGAGAGAGAGAGATTTGATCACCTCCGAGAGCATCCAATGCTAGTATGACAATGTAGGTAATTATGAGTTAAAGATGAAGAGAGAGAGAGAGAGAGAGAGAGAGAGAGAGAGAGGTTTGATCCCTTCCTAGGGATTAGGATGCTAGTATGACAATGTAGGTAATTATGAGTTAAAGATAATGATGTGAGAGAGAGAGAGAGAGAGAGAGAGAGAGAGAGAGTTTGATTCCTTCCTAGGGCATCAGATGCTAGTATGACAATGTAAGTAATTATGAGTTAAAGATGATGATGATGAGAGAGAGAGAGAGAGAGAGAGAGAGAGAGAGAGAGGTTTGATCCCTTCCTAAGGCATCAGATGCTAGTATGACAATGTAAGTAATTATGAGTTAAAGATGATGAGAGAGAGAGAGAGAGAGAGAGAGAGAGAGAGATTTGATCCCTTCCTAGGGCATCAGATGCTAGGATGACAATGTAATTAATTATGAGTTAAAGATGATGATGATGATGATGGAGAGAGAGAGAGAGAGAGAGAGAGAGAGAGAGAGAGAGAGTTTTTACCTATATATACTCCATATAAAAATGCATATAAAATTTGTTTGATGGTAAATCAACATGGAATTTTGCTCTGCGCAATTATGTATATTTTGCCTTTTCTTAAAAAGACGGTAAATAATAATATAAAAATTACCTTTTTCTTAAATACGAATGTAATTAATATGACAAAAATAATCTTACTCGACCGATAATGAAATTGACACTATTATGAAAAATAAAAAGATGAAGAAAATATTATACATAGAAATTGATTTAACAGATACATGCATATGTATAATTCTTTATTTTATATGAATTAAAAGAATCAAATCTAAAAATAAATAGTTAATTTCATATGGAAATATAAAGAAATTTCAATAAATATTAATATATGCATAAGAAATTTTTCTTAAATTAATTGAAAAAATTATACTTAAAAATAAAAAGTTAATTTCATATGGAAATATGAAAACAATTTCAACAAATATGAATATATGCATAAGTAATTTTTCTTAAATCAATTGAAAAAATTATACTTAAAAATAGAGTTTTATTCATATGGAAATATAAAAAAAAAATGCGTAAGAAATTTTTCTTAAATCAACTGAAAAATAAAATTAAACTTGAGAAATAAAAGAATTCATTTCTCATGGGAAAATATAAAACAATTTCAACAAATATGGAAAAGTTTCAACTTTAATAGCATTAGTACAAAAGACTAAAATCCCTTTGGAAAAAATATCATTTAAAAAAATCTGAATAATGAGAATGGAAATTTAATTATAATATTTTTGTATGAATAGAATTAAATAACTCAGTAAACGTGAATAAATATTAGTTTTTGTATGTAAAAATTTTTTCCATTGTCAATTAACAGAAATAACATGAATTATAAAAAAGTAAGCAGAAATGTTTTCCACTTTTTCAAATTAATTGAAATAAGTTGATAATGTATATGACAAAAAAATTATAACATAAATGATCAAAGAGTTAATATTCTCGTGAAGGAAACAAACTAAATATAATAAGTACTCAGAAACGTCTTGAAGGAACCTGATAGTTTTTTCATCTGAACGAAAGCGTTGTGATGGTCGATGTGGTAATGTACCTCACTGGTGATCGCCAGACTGGGGTTCGAGCTCCACTCAAACTCGTTAGTTTCTTTAGTGTCTGTAAGCCCATCATCCTTCTGAGCTAATTATGGGGAGTTTGGGGGAGCCTATAGGTGTCCCTGATAAGTCATCAGCAGACATTGTCTGGTTCTTACAGCTCCTACCTTGGATGGAGAGTGGATTTGACCGTTGATATCTAGGACATTGTCCTGTTTGCAAGGATAATGTCACTGTCCCTTGCTTCTGACATTCATGAAAGGCATTTAAACCTCTAGGGCATTGTCCTGTTTGCGAGGGCAATGTCACTGTCCCTTTCCTCTGCCATTCAAGAAAGGCATTTAAACCTCTAGGGCATTGTCCTGTTTGCAAGGGCAATGTCACTGTCCCTTTCCTCTGCCATTCATGAAAGGCATTTAAACCTCTAGGGCATTGTCCTGTTTGCGAGGGCAATGTCACTGTCCCTTTCCTCTGCCATTCAAGAAAGGCATTTAAACCTCTAGGGCATTGTCCTGTTTGCGAGGGCAATGTCACTGTCCCTTTCCTCTGCCATTCATGAAAGGCATTTAAACCTCTAGGGCATTGTCCTGTTTGCAAGGGAAATGTCACTGTCCCTTTCCTCTGCCATTCATGAAAGGCATTTAAACCTCTAGGGCATTGTCCTGTTTGCAAGGGCAATGTCACTGTCCCTTTCCTCTGCCATTCATGAAAGGCATTTAAACCTCTAGGGCTTTGTCCTGTTTGCGAGGGCAATGTCACTGTCCCTTTCCTCTGCCATTCATGAAAGGCATTTAAACCTCTAGGGCTTTGTCCTGTTTGCGAGGGCAATGTCACTGTCCCTTTCCTCTGCCATTCATGAAAGGCATTTAAACCTCTAGGGCTTTGTCCTGTTTGCAAGGGCAATGTCACTGTCCCTTTCCTCTGCCATTCATGAAAGGCATTTAAACCTCTAGGGCTTTGTCCTATTTGCAAGGGCAATGTCACTGTCCCTTTCCTCTGCCATTCATGAAAGGCATTTAAACCTCTAGGGCTTTGTCCTGTTTGCAAGGGCAATGTCACTGTCCCTTTCCTCTGCCATTCTAGAAAGGCATTTAAACCTCTAGGGCATTGTCCTGTTTGCAAGGGCAATGTCACTGTCCCTTTCCTCTGCCATTCATGAAAGGCATTTAAACCTCTAGGGCACTGTCCTGTTTGCAAGGATAATGTCTCTGTCCCTTGCTTCTGACATTCATGAAAGGCATTTAAACCTCTAGGGCATTGTCCTGTTTGCAAGGGCAATGTCACTGCCCCTTTCCTCTGCCATTCATGAAAGGCATTTAAACCTCTAGGGCATTGTCCTGTTTGCAAGGGCAATGTCACTGTCCCTTTCCTCTGCCATTCATGAAAGGCATTTAAACCTCTAGGGTATTGCCCTGTTTGCAAGGATAATGTCACTGTCCCTTGCTTCTGACATTCATGAAAGGCATTTAAACCTCTAGGGCATTGTCCTGTTTGCAAGGGAAATGTCATTGTTCCTTTCCTCTGCCATTCATGAAAGGCATTTAAACCTCTAGGGCATTGTCCTGTTTGCAAGGGCAATGTCACTGTCCCTTGCTTCTGACATTCATGAAAGGCATTTAAACCTCTAGGGCATTGTCCTGTTTGCAAGGGAAATGTCACTGTCCCTTTCCTCTGACATTCATGAAAGGCATTTAAACCTCTAGGGCATTGTCCTGTTTGCAAGGGC
>NC_090741.1:45202522-45204283 GCF_036898095.1 Palaemon carinicauda | reverse complement strand
TATATAATATATGTAATGTATATTATATATTATATATATATATATAATATATATATATATATATACTAGTATACAGTATAATTTATATATATATATATTATATAATATATATATAATATATATTATAGTATATATATATATATACACACATATATATACCATATATTTTGGTATATTAATGTCTGGATTCTCTTACCAACCTCTTGGTGGCTAAGTGGTAAGTCGCTGTTGTTACAAGTTTCCTGGACCAGGGTTCAGTTCCCAACCAGTCAGAAACTATTGCCTTTGAGTGGTTCCGCCTTGGGCTCTGATCCCGAGGACGGTAAGAGAATCTAGACATTAATGAATCAAAGTATATGTCTTAATGGCTTATTTGAATGAATATACATATACAGTATATATATTAATACATATATATATGTTGCATGTATATATATACATATATAGTATATATATATATATATATATATATATATATATATATATATACATATATATATATATATATACTATATATATATATATATTATACTTATATAAAACAGAGAGATGGAAAAGCATCTTTCTATTCTATAGTAATTATTACTTATCTATGTAATATGATATTGAAAAAATATATATTTCCTGATATATATGAATAAAATTTATATTCTTTTCAGACCGACTATTTCGTATGAAATGTGCAGTTTGGGAAGGTGATGTTAACTTTGCATGTAGATTGAAAATGATATCTTTAGAGATATCCCTTGGGTGATGACCTACCTGGAAAAGATTTCATATATACATATATATATATATATATATATAATATATAATATATAATATATATATATGTATATGTATGAATATATATATATATATATTATATATTATATATATATATATTTATATATATTATATATATAATATATATATAGTATTGTGCACAATGAGTTCGGACAGTATTGGAAAGGTTCAGCTGGAAACAGGAATGTCCCTGTTGGAGGCCCTGGGCTTATAGCATCCTGATTTTCCAACTATGGTTGTAGCTTAGCAAGTAATAATAATAATAATAATAATAATAATAATAATAATAATAATAATAATAAGATAATAATAATAATAATGATAATAATAATAATTTCCCTGTTGTAGCCCCTGAACTTATAGCATCCTGATTTTCCAACTAGGGTTGTAGCTTACCAAGTAATAATAATAATAATAATAATAATAATAATAATAATAATAATAATGTGCCTCTAAGAGATCGGTGCATAGACAATATTTATAAAGAAGTCGACGTTTTTAAAGGTTTAAAGGCAACTCATAAGTGGCAGGGGCAAGGAGCATTGATATTGCCCTATCGAGCAGGACAATGCACTAGAAACTTACCATATATACATATGATCTGCGCCCAAGATCCCTCTCCATCGAAGCTAGGACCAAGGAGGGCCAGGCAATGGCTTCTAATGACTCAGCTGATAGACCTGTAGGCTCTCCCGAACCACCCCCATCCTTAGCTCACAAGGACGGTGAGGTTGCAGCGACCAAAGGAACTAACAAGTTTGAGTCATGTAAACCCAACCACAAAGTATTCAAGAGAAATTTGAATATGTGAATTATAATATCATTCAAGTGGTGAACCTACTGTTGTGAACAAGTGTTCTATCTCTTGCTAATGTTATATATATATATATATATATATATATATATATATATATATATATATATATATATATATATATTATATATATTTATATATGTGTGTGTGCGTGTGTGTGT
>NC_090741.1:45180022-45187522 GCF_036898095.1 Palaemon carinicauda | reverse complement strand
CTCCTCCTCCTCCTTGGCAGCGTCTTGGGTCATCGTCGGCTGTCTGCGACAATGAATCTCCATCTTTGCGGTTTCTTTGAAGTTCGGTGACCTCTGCAGGTCTTGAAATATTCCTGACCTCCTACACGATTTATCCTCCTTTTCCGTCCGCACTCTACGTTAGTCTTGCAACTCATGAAATATTCGTCGCGTTTCACAATATTTACGCTGCTTCGTCTTTTACTCGCATGGCAGGTAGCACCTTGTCCCCGGTAACGTATCCTTTAAAAATGACCTAATTATCTTACGGTGTACGATTTCATTCTTCTTCTTCTTCTTCTTCTTCTTCTTCTTCTTCTTCTTCTTCTTCTTCTTCTTCTTCTTCTTCTTCTTATTATTATTATTATTATTATTATTATTATTATTATTATTATTACTTGCTATGCTCCAACCCTAGCTGGAAAAGCAGGATGCTATACGCCCAATGGCTCCAACAGGGAAAATAGCACAGTAAAGAAAAGAAATGAAGAAGTAAATAAACTATAAGAGAAGTATTGAACAGTCAAAATAAAATATTTTAAGAACAGTAACAACATTAAAATAAATCTTTCATATATAAACTATATAAACTTAAAAAAAACAAGAAAAAAAAAACAAGATTGAGAAAAATAACAGAATAATGTGCCCAAGAGTACCCTTCCGCAAGAAAACTCTAACCAAGGACAGTGGAAGACCATGGTACAGAGGCTATGGCACTACCCAAGAATAGAGAACAACGGTTTGATTTTGGAGTATTCTCCTAGAAGAGCTGCTTACATAGCTAAAGAAAGTCTCTTCTACCCTAACTAGAGGGTTATGAACAATGTATATAAATCCTACTGCTGGCATTTTGATTAGTTCTTAGGATTTAGTCATTCACAATATCTGTTATCCTGAATCCATCTCTGGCCATGGTCATAAATAAGAGGTTTGTCCATTTATTCAAATGTCTTTATTATTGAACATAAAACATATTTTGAATAAATGATGAACAATGTATATAACTCAATGTTTATAACCCTCTACTAACCAAGAGGAAAGTAGCCATTGAACAATTACAGTGTAGTATTTAACCACTCCTGTGTTCAAGTAAAGATTTCTTTACAGCCCGAAGTCTTCACGAAGAGCCCCATGTATTCTATAATCATCGATATCCTTAAAACTGTCGATATATTTCTTACATTCTATATATGATTCTGATTACTACTTGTCTCGAATATATTATACACATTGCTCTTCTTAAAAGAAATGCCAAGGTGGATGGACTGTATCAAGGATGACCTTCGATCAAAGGGATTAAACGATGATGAAGTGTGGGACGGAGGTAGATGGAGAAAGCTGGCCAGAAACATCGACCCCACATATAGGTGGGAGAAGATGCAGACAAAGAAGAAGAAGAAGAAGAAGAAGATTGCTCTTCTTAAAAGATATCCCTTATATTACAGAATACATTTTCATAGATCAGACTATGATTTCCCATCATAAACTTAATCAGCCCCCTTTTAGGGAAATTTCCTTATGAACACACGAAGGACGAATCAAAGTGAATTGTAATGTGGGATGATGATTACTGCCTTCTAAAGACAATCCCTTTGAGATTAAAAATGCGTGTAGGATCTAATTATAATAACAATAACTATAATGATAAAAGTACTGGAAGACATGATAACGGGCATCCTAACACTTGGGGGGAGGGAGATGGTGGGGGGGGGGGAGAGGTGTAAGGAGCCTGGAAGAGGGGAAAGGCCCACCTATTCATACGGGGGGGATAATCTCGTGATGTGAACTCTCACCTGAGTTAAAAATAGAAGCAGTTCTCTTCGAAACACTTCCTTGTTTTGGGAGGAGAATTGCTCCCCAGAGGGGCTAATCTTTTGCCTATGTGATCATAATTTATGTAATTCGCCAACGCTTAGAGGGGAAAGCAAATTTTCCGCGTTAATTACGGTTTGCTTTTCCGGGGATTTTGTCGGTTTTAGCTTCGAATAAAGGGGGGATATATATATGCACGATCATTAACACACATACAAACATATATGCAGTTATACACAAACACATGCTTGTATATTTCAAATAAGCCATATATATCAATACATTAAAGTCTGGATTCTCTTAACGACCTCGTTATCAGAGCCCCAGGCGAAATCACTCAAAGTCTATAGTATATGACCGGCCGGGTTTCGAACCCTGGTCCAGGATACCTGTACGACATTGACCATACCACTCAGCCATACACTTCGTGGCTGAGTGGTATGGTCAATGTCATACTGCGCGGGTAGTAACAGAACAGATTATGTACGAAGAGATGGTATCAGCGGTCAGAGGGGCTATACACTAGAACTCCTTGCTCAGTATTGGTGTGACAGGGTGCACTTACACAGAGGAAGCTGTACCAGAAATTTCTGTGTCCAACTGCACCTTCCCCGTGTGTGTCACCCCATGTCTGTCCCTTCCTATGTCTGTCTTTTCCCATGTCGGTCTCTTCTCATTTTTGTCTCTTCCTGTGTCTGTCTTTTCCCATGTCTGTCTCTTCTCATATCTGTCTCTTCCTTCTGTCTTTTCCCATGTCTGTCTCTTCTCATATCTGTCTCTTCCTATGCCTGTCTTTTCAAGTGTCTGTCTCTTCCTATGTCTGTCTTTTCCCATGTTTGTCTCTTCTCATATCTGTCTCTTCCTATGTCTGTCTGTCTTTTCACATGTCTGTCTCTTCCTACGTCTGACTCTTCCCATGTCTGTCTCTACACCTGTCTCCTCCCGCACCTGTCTCTTTCTATACATGTTCTTCCCACGTCTGTCTCTTCCCACGTATGTCTTTTTCTACCCCTGTCTCTTCTCATGTCTGTCTCTTCCTACGTCTTCCTCTTCCATATCTGCCAAATATTACCTGTCTCTTCCCAAGTATGTCTCTTCCTACGTCTACCTCTTCCCATGTCTGTCAAATCCTACCTGTCTCTTCCTACGCCTGTCTCTACTCGTGACTGTCTTTTCCCATGACTGTCTCTTCCCAAGTCTGTCTCTTCCCAGGTATGTCTCTTTCTACGTTTGTCTCTTCCCACGTGTCTGTTTCTACATCTGGCTCTTCCCATGCCTGTCTCTTCCTACGTCTTCCTCTTCCCATATCTGCCAAACATTACCTATCTCTTCCCACGCCTGTCTCTCCCCAGGTATGTCTCTTCCTACGTCTACCTCTTCCCATATCTGTCACATCCTACCTGTCTCTTCCTACACCTGTCTCTTCCTACGCCTGTCTCTTCCTACGCCTGTCTCTACTCGTGACTGTCTTTTCACATGTCTGTCTCTTCCTAGGTCCGTCTCTTCCCACGTCTATCTCTTCCGCTGCATCATGTATGTCTAACATGCAATTTGCAATCATTCTCACCATGCAATTACCACAAACTTGACTCAGAATGTATATTCCGTATAACCCCCCCCCCCCCACCCACACCCCCCATCCCCACCCCACCCCCCCGCTCCAAATACTTCTCTATTCTTATCCTGTGTATTAATTTCTCCATATAATTATGTACCTTATGTGCAACTGGTGTGTATATATAGATAGAAGCTCTTTACGTCACATGGGGTATATTGCTATAATTCCCCCCCCCCCCTCCTTGAGGTGTATAATCTGTTTATGCTTCCTAATTTGGAATATGTTTCTTGCGCAAACACACACACACACACACACACACACAGACACACACATATATATATATATATGTATGTATCTCTCTCTCTCTTCTCTCTCTCTCTCTCTCTCTCTCTCTCTCTCTCTCTCTCTCTCTCTCTCTCTCTCTCTCTCTCTCTCTCTCTATATATATATATATATATATATATATATATATATATACATTTTGTTCAGATCAGAGGTTCCCAACATTTTTGTTCTTCTGTCCCCATTGTACAATTTTACAGATTCCCGTGTGCCCCCAAAATTGAAGATGAAAAAGAGAAACAATGAAATTGAAAAAGAGAAACAATGAAATTGATATTGTAATATAATATTATCAAATCTCAATGCAGATTAAACTACGTATTTGCGAGTACTAGCTATATTTTCAGATCCAATGTACCAAATGAGGAGTACAAATTGTACCATGTACCCCCTGAAGAGTAAAATTGTACCACTGTGGGTACATGCACCCCAGGTTGGGATCCCCTGTTTTGAATTGTGAATACATTTTTTATCACAATACTGTATAGATTTTTATACTCTTCAATCCATTAAAGAATTAGATATATTTATCTTCTAACTGCGTAAATACTTCTCTTCTCGTTAATTAATTTCCTTATTTCCTATCCTCACTTGGCTATTTTCCCTGTTATTATTATTATTATTACTATTATTATTATTATTATTATTATTATTATTATTATTATTATTATTATTATTACTTGCTAAGCTACAACCCTAGTTGGAAAAGCAGAATGCTGTAAGACCAAGGGCCCCAACAGGGAAAATAGCCCAGTGAGGAAAGGAAAGAAGGAAAAATTAAATATTCTAAGAAGAGTAATATTAAAAAAATATTTCCTATATAAACTATAAAAACTTTACCAAAACAAGAGGAAGAGAAATAAGATAGAAGTGTGCCCGAGTGTGTCCTCAAGCAAGAAAACTCTAACCCAAGACAGTGGAAGACCATGGTACAGAGGCTATGGCACTACCCAAGACTAGAGAACAATGGTTTGATTTTGGAGTGTCCTTCTAGAAGAGCTGCTTACCATAGCTAAAGAGTCTCATCTACCCTTACCAAGAGGAAAGTAGCCACTGAACAAATACAGTGCAGTAGTTAACCCCTTGAGCGAAGAAGAATTGTTTAGTAATCTCAGTGTTGTCAGGTGTATGAGGACAGAGGAGAATCTGTAAAGAATAGGCCAGACTATTCGGCGTATATGTAGGCAAAGAGAAAGAACCGTAACCAGAGAGAAGGATCCAGTGTAGTACTTCCTAGCCAGTCGAAGGACCCCATGACTCTCTGGTGGTAGTATTTTAACGAACTGCTGGTGCCCTGGCCAACCCTTGGGCTTACAGCATCCTGCTTTTCCAACTAGAGTTGTAGCTTAGCTAGTATAAATAATAATAACGATATTTATCTCCTCTCATTGTTCTGGTGTGAATATTTTCAGCCCAATTCTTATTAAAAAAGATTTTTCTCTATCTTATTCCTTTATTGCTAATTATTTTTGTACTTTTTACATCTGTAAAAATAAAGTTTGTGTATTTTTGCGAACATTTTTACCTCCGCCAACGAAGTTGGGAGGAGGTTGTGTTTTACCCCCTGTTTGTGTTTGTTTGTTTATGCGTGTTTGTTTGTAAACAGCTTCCTAGCCACAATCTTAATAGTAGGGTAATGACACTTGCAAGTTTAACTTATGTAAAGAGCTGAAAACTATTAAATTTTGGAAGGTCAAAGTCAAAGGTCAAGGGCAAGATCAAGCAAAATTTCCAATTCACGTAATCAGCCATAAGTTTGGACATCGTTGTCAGAGAGACTTCAAACTTGGTTCATATTTGAGTGTATGAAAATCCACGCCAATCAATATATGTTTTTGAACAATCTTACCTTTTTTAATCATCAAATTGGTGTCAGACGAACGGACTCCTGTAGCAAGGGCTTGACATGGAACCAAAAAACCTTTTCCTGCCTGTCTTTTCTTTTCTAAGACTGATTCTACTACTATCTAATATCGCATGAGGATCTGCCCCTCTCTTTTATTCTTCTCCTGTACTTCTCTTTCTCCCTTTTTCCTTATTCTTTCCCATCCCGAGTACCTGCCTTCGGGCTATAAACTGGATTGTATCCAAGGGTACTTATCCTTTCCCCATATTCCCTACTTCCCTATCCTTATCCTTAATCAAATTAATATATGTTAAGGCGAGAGGTCAAGGTTAAGGTCAAGGTTAAGGTCGAGCAAAAGATCGAGAAATAAGCTGCCATAGGCGAAGGTCTACGCTCTACTGAGTGCACCTATATTTCTCTATATCTTTCCTGCATATCTCTATTCAAGTTCTCCTTATACCCATTCTCTATTTCCCCTTTGTCATTCGTCACATCCATCATTAACTATTCACTTTCAAGACTGCCATGCCATTATTCAATCAAGACGCGTATATACTCAAACTAAGAATTGAATTAAAACTCTTCGCTAATGATTGCAGGACACATCCATTGCATTAGTAATGGAATTTTTGGCAAGTTAATGTAGTCACGGGATGTGAATGTGGAGTTATACACTTGTGGATTTATAAAATGTGGATTTAGAGACTTGACTTATAAACTTGTTCATTAATAAAATGTGGATTTAGAGACTTGTTGACTTATAAACTTGTGGATTTATAAAATGTGGATTTATAAACTTGTTGACTTATAAACTTGTGGATTTATAAACTTGTTGACTTATAAACTTGTGGATTTATAAAATGTGGATTCATAAACTTGTTGACATAAACTTTTGGATCATTGAATTATAAACTGGTTCTCTTATAAACTTATGGAATTATAAACTAGTTAACTTATAAACTTGTGGATTTATAAACTGGTTAACTTATAAACTTGTGGATTTATAAACTGGTCAACTTATAAACTTGTGGATTTATAAACTGGTTAACTTATAAACTTGTGGATTTAAAAACTGGTTAACTTATAAACTTGTGGATTTAAAAACTGGTTAACTTATAAACTTGTGGATTTAAAAACTGGTTAACTTATAAACTTGTGGATTTATAAACTGGTTAACTTATAAACTTGAGGATTTATAAACTTGCTGACTTATAAACTTATGGATTTATAAACTTGTTGACTTGTAAACTATTGGGTCATGGATATATATATATATATATATATATATATATATATATATATATATATATATATATACTGTATATGTATATATGTATATACATACATATATGCATATATATATATATATATATATATATATATATATATATATATATATATATATATATATACTGTATATGTATATATGAATACATAAATATATATATATATAATATATATATATATATACATATATATATGCATATATATGTGTATACATATATCTATATATATACTGTATATATAGATACATATATATTTATATATATATATATATATATATATATATATATATGTATGTATATATACATATATATACAGTATATATATATATATATATATATATATATATATATATATATATATATAAATATATATATATAAATATTCCAATTAAGTCTGTAAAACCTATAAACTTAAAGAAATAAATCACTGCCCTTTGAGGTGGCACGTAAGGTCACGAGCCTTGGTACGTGGCGTCTTGACCTATCTTATATCAATGTACACAAAAAACTGATAGCAAATTAAGATAACATTTATTTATCTTAGAACACTATCTTGCCGGCACCCTCACTTGACCCAAGGCATAGATCTAAAGATTTTGGCACCGGGTGAAAATCCATCACCCACGGGTCAGACTTCA
>NC_090741.1:45165022-45175022 GCF_036898095.1 Palaemon carinicauda | reverse complement strand
TCTTTAGACTCCGTTAATTTTATTAAAAGGTTTTACCACTGATATCAAAATTAATTTTTAATTCTATCTATTGTATAATAAATTCGTTAGAGGTAAGTGAAAACTCAGACTGTAGATTTTTCTTTATTTTCACAGAAACCAAATCGTGTCACCAAGAAGAGAAATTGATAAAAATTACTTATAAAATTGGCAATTGAATTCAAAAACAATATTTATATTTTAAAAAACAGAAATATCACTTGAAACTAACGATTAGGTCATTTATCCCTTTCACAATTTTTTTTTAGAATATTTATTATATTAAATTACTTAAGTAAAATACAGAGTTTAATATTAAAATAATATCTTACGATATTCGTCGTTGAATTCAAAAATATCAGTGAAAATTAACTTTAAATGCAAGCAGTTCATAGACTATATACACAGAGTTTTCATAGAATACAGTTACAGTTTAATATTAAAATAGTATCTTACGATATTCTTCGTTGCATTCAAGAATATCAGTGAAAATTAACTTTAAATGCAAGCAGTTCATACACTATATACACTAGTTTTCATAGACACACTAACCATGTTTGTAGGTCATTAGTAAACTTCGTTCCAATACCAAACAACCATAACAAAGTAGATTCTCTTAATTGTTTACCAAATGGTTCTCAGAAAGTTTACCAAATGTAATATACATCCTTAGTATTGGTTTCAAAATACAAGATTCATTAGTATTGCAAATGTAAAATTCATTCTTAATACTACTTTAGAGAAACAAAATTGTTCCATTCAATAAAATTTACCTGAATTATTAATAAAATGTGACCAACCAAAAAGTTCCTTGTCATACAAATGTCAAGATAGTTTGGAATAAAGTTTACACGAATTTTTACAAATTTACACAAATTTTTACAAAAATCTGACAAACTCAAAGTCTATCGTCATAAAAATGTCAAGATAGTTTGGTATCAAATTTACACGAATTTTTACAAAAGTCTGACAAACTCAAAGTCTCTAGTCGTAAAAATGTCAAGATAGTTTGGAATAAAATTTACACGAATTTTTACAAAAAACTGACAAACTCAAAGTCTCTCATCATAAAAATGTCAAGATTGTTTGGTTTGGAGAAAGATATTCAAACATATTTACGATATACATAACGATCGTGGGTATTGATATAACCCAGTACCACTCAATCTTTCTTTACATTATTGTCCAAGATAATGAAAAAAAAAAATTAACTTATTGCATACATAGTTATAGGTTTGACCTACTTGACATTTCAATAATCATGATTATCTAAATAATAAATCATTGAGATTTCTTCACTGACCACTCGTCTAGTTTTAAATGTATCAGGTCCAAAAGCTATATTTGAACCCAAAGAAAAATCTCTGGTGTCTTGTTCAACAACTGGATCTGCATAATTATGTCAACAGTCTTGTTCGGTGACTTAAAAACTAATTTTTGCAGCTTACTGCAATAATTTGGTTCATGTGGCTGTGGTAATAATCCATTATCAGTTTCTAGACGAAGCTCTGTAAGATTATTATATTGAGCGCTTGGCTGGGTAAAATCTATCTTCTAATATGGTCAAAATAATCTTGATATCACTGAAGATAGGAATCTCAGAACTTTATAGACATGTTGAAGTCTGCTTTTAGGTCCAATTCCTACTAATCTCCAGAGGCATTTCTTTGTCTTACAATGAAAACCATTAACCTTCCTTGTTCGGTGACCAAAAACTAATTTCGGCAGCTTATTGCAATCATTTTGATGTCTTTGTGTGGCTAGAGGAAGCTCTGTAAGATTATTATACTGAGCACTTGGCTGGGTAAAATTTACCTTCGAATATGGTCAAAGTAATCTTGATACCGCTGAAGATAGGAATCACAGGAACTCGACTTATTGAGGAAAAAAGCTTTCAGGTCCAATGGCTACTAATCTCCAAAAATGCATTTCTTTGTCTTACAATGAGAACCGCTAACCTTGCCCCACATCCCGCCAAGAAAATTCGTAACGGAAGACGTAACGGAAGACAATGCTTTTTGGCCAAAACTGCCAAAATATGCGGCCGATTCTGTCAGCGCTGGCTGACTATTGAGAGCATGTAATACTCCAGCAGTTATTTCCAGAAGATCACAGGTTAACTTAGCTGTCTTCACAGCACTTGCCATCGTGAAGACAGTTCTTCTTCCCCGGGTTGTTCTTCGGTCAGCAACCTGATATTTCGGCGTTGAGGCTTCAAACATCGGCTGCTGCGTCAGCATCGATCTCAGAAATCTGTCTGGGTGAAGGGTAGCACAAGAGCACAGGGCGACGATTGTAAAAAGGACGACAAGTGTGCTGGAATTCATTCTCTGTGACGGCGGAGATGGAAATGAGCAAACCGCAGAACTCGACTCGATCAGAAAATATATACTTTTAACGTTAGATGGATTTTCAGGTTATCAAACTTCGCAACGATTCTGAGGTGCAGGCCGATAAGTCAGAAAAAAATTCTTCAGGTAGATTAGGCCTACCTACCTTGCAAAGTATTTCCTAGTAAATAACCTATGCTATTAAATTAAAACTTCAATAGTCACAGCCTTCCACAAGTAACAAGATGATCACATGATCTTCACGTAGATTTCCCTTCCAATGATTGAATTTACTCAAAGGGTCTACATACGTCAATATAAAGAAAACCACTTTAAATATCTCGAGCAGGCTCTCAGCCTGTGTTGATTCCCCTCTACTGAGGAAAACAGGAAGACAAATGATTGTACAGCATCGACTTCACCTCCGATAACAATAATTACAGTCTGGGAAATACTTAACAGTCACGCAATTTCATGTATTTCCAATAACGACCGAAGTGGAGAGTTGGTTGTTGATAAATGCTGTAATACTTGAACGCGCCATTGAACTTTTTGTAATCTTACAAAACACGTTGAACGAACTCCAATAGCCCAATCAACTCATTATAAATCACCAGGGAGCAAACTACGTATTTACGAAGCAGTTTGGAATATTTATAGGTCTCTCTTTAAGGTGTAGAACCTTACCGCTTATTATCGTTGCCTTTTACCTTGAAAAAAAAAACTTGGTGATTGTACCTTAAAAACTTAGGGATTTTAGTTTTTAAAAGTTAGGGATTCTACCTTTAAAAAGCTAGGGATTTTACCTTAAAAACTTAGGGATTGTACCTTAAAAAGTTAGGGATTTTACCTCCTAAACTTTTACCTTTAAAGTTAAGGATTTTACCTTTAAAGTTAGGAATTTTACCATAAAAAAACCTTAAGTGGAGAGGATCAAGAAGGCATTATACATAGCTTACACACACAAATAAATATTCTGACAGTTATCAGGGAATTTCTTTTTACAGTATTAAGAATTGAGGGATTTTGTTCTGTAGATTTTAAAGACAATGCAGGATTTTAATGAAACTTTTTATGATTTATTCGCGGTAGTGAATAAAATTTACCCTAAAATGTTTGTTTTCCTGGAAATCCAGCAGTAATCGGATTACACACCCACACGCACACACATTATATATATATATATACATATATATATATATATACATATATATATATATATATATATATATATATATATATATATATATATATATAGATATAAACGTATATGCTACATAAATGCCAATAAACTAGCAAATATATGCACATATACACACAATCAAATAAGTGTGTATATATATATATATATGTATATATATATATATATATATATATATATATATATATATATATATATATGTATATATATACATACATATATATATATATATATATATATATATATATATATATATATATATAAACGTTATATGTATACATAAATGCCAACACACTAGCATATATATACACATTCACATACACGCACGCACACACATATACATATATACACACACACACACACACACATATATATATATATATATATATATATATATATATATATATATATATATATATATATATATATATATATTCTAATGATGCCAGGTATCTCGCAAATAATGTAATTCAAATATATCCAAATTTCAAACTATATAATTAATAACCTACTGTGCTTCGAAAAACTAAGAAATAATATTTCATTACGGTCTATGGGACAGTTTTTCTTAATATAAGCCAAGGTGGTCCAACTACAGGCCCGCGGGCCAAATGTGGCCCGCAAGGGGATTTTCTGTCGCCCTCCAACACTGACCTAATTATGCAGTGTGATTTAATGTGTTGAAACCTTACTGGACCTAAATGATCCCACTTTAATACTAACAAAATAAAAAATGATAAATAATGAAAATGATAAATTAGGAAATAAAATTAAAATCACACATTTCAGTAGAATTTCAGTACTCTCTCTCTCTCTCTCTCTCTCTCTCTCTCTCTCTCTCTCTCTCTCTCTCTCTCTCTCCAAACCATGCGTTCAATACCAATGTTTTTTTCACTCTTGACGGTAGATAGAATAATAATATTAACAATAACCAATATAGATGTAACAAGATTAAGGAAAACCCCGTGAGTAGAATGGGGATGGAGCCCCTGCTGTTTTAGTCCAAGAGCTAGCAGCCATTTATTTACCGGAGATGACCAAAATTCTAGTGGGCATTTTTGGAAAGGGTCTACCATGGGACATCCAAAAATGGGTATCTTTAAGTTGGGCAGTGGTGGGTGTGGATTATATTAACCCCTTTTGTCTGAAAACGGACTTTTAATTTTTCGGCAAAATGTGGGGATGGAGGAAAGTAAATTGGCTGCAGCTCCTTTCATACTGGGTCTAGAATAAAGAACTATATACCAAAATGATGCTATTGATCTGCAGATTTATTTCATATCAAACAACATTAATTAAATGATTATTGGGGGTCACCAAGGGTCAAAAGGTCAAGGTCAGCCTTTTGCAATGCCGGTTTTGGGTTTTAGCTGTATTTTGGCTAAAATAAGACATCAAAATTTGCCCAGGGTTTACTAAATATGAATAGAATATAAAGAAGAGACATAAATGAAGTTTTTTGAAGAATATGGAATCTATTCCAGCAATATGACTGATATGACAAAAGTCATTATTAAACGGTTCCTGTGAAATTTACTCCTCAAACCGTTTCAAATTTAGTTGATAGATGGTTCACTTATATTACTGAGATTTGTTTTATTGACTTTGTATGTGCACCTGTTTTGTTTTTAAAACATTATAAAAACAACCTCTACATTGCGTTTTAACATCCTTGAAATTTGTAAGTGTGCACCTGAATTGCCTGTGTCCTTGTCACTTGAGGATTTTAAGAAAGGGCAAGTAGAAATTCCAGACCACCTTCATTTGGTTTTTATTACACTTCTCTGTGTCTTGCAGAATAAAGATGAGCCTAGTGAATAAGTAAAATGAAGGGTAGTCTCACTATATCAGGATGTTATTTTCTGTACCAGGCGGGGATGAGTAAAACCATCCAAGCATCTTTGTCTGGTAGTCGGAATGAAAAGCCTCACTGGTAGTCGCAGAGTTGTGAAAATTCCTAATCACTAGGGTCATGCGGTAAGTTATCACACAGCTGAATCAATTGAGATGGATATAGCGTCAAAAATCACAGCAGAATATGCTTTTACCTCGAGTTGGTCTCTCCACAGGTCTTGCTTGGGATAATTATGACGAGCTGACAGAAACCCTATCTGGCAAAGACACTCTTCATGACACCATTGTGATATGCTACCAGAATAGGCCTGCTGCAGGTGTGATGCAAGGTGCTGAAACTGAAGGGACCACGAATACTGATGCAACTACTGACCAAGTACCTGTGAAAAGACGACGAATATTTGATGCGCCTCAGCGACAAATCATGCCATATAAAAGAAAGCCATCACTGTCGAGGTTCGAATTTGAAAAATATTCACAAGATCCACAATTCAGCCTGGAGATAGCAAAGAAAATGAATATCATCTGGTTAATCTGCTGCTGCCTGATGTCCAGCACCAATATGTGGCAGGCTGGAGTATCTTGGTCACAGAGGACAGACTCCTGGAAAATATTGAGCTGCCACCAACAAGATTGGATGTAGTTAAAGAAACTTTGGTCAGGTCTCAAAAGGTTGCAAGTGAGTGCAGCGAGGCATATGCTATAGTGACATATGACCTTGTAATCGCAAAACCTGCACTCTAGAACCAAGCACAAGAATCCTCTCTCTTTGACAATATCTTTGTTTGTTTTGGTGCATTTCATATTTCCATGGCCTATTTCAGCGCATTAGGTTATATTGTTGAATCGTCTGGTTGTACCGAGGTTCTTAGCTTGGCTGATGTGTTGGCTCATGGTTCAGTACGAGGGTTCATTGGTGGAAAACATTTTAACAGATGCAAGCGTATCCATCTCCTGTTTGCACTTGCCTTGCAGAATCTGCATTTTAAGCAATTTTTGGTAGAAGGTGGAATACCAGATGAATGCATGGCGTTGTTGAATTCATTTTCTGCAGACCCATCACCCCAATCACTTTTGACATTTTTGGAGTCCGCTGTAATTTGTAATTAGTTGGAAAAATATGGTAAATTCTGTGATCAGACTCGTCAGGGTCATCATGGCTCTACTGCTAGGTTCTGGTTTCTCTACATTGATCTCGTTCACATATTCATACTTTTTGACAGGGCTAGCAGGACATATGACCTAGACCTTTACATCTATGCTTTAGGCTCAATGATTCCTATATTCTTTGCAACTCACAAGCCAAGCTATGCCCGTTGGATGTCATTGTATCACCTCAATCTGCTTGATATGGAAATGACACATCCCAGAATCAAGCAAAGTTTTGAATCAGGTTCACTCTCTGTGCGGAGAACTAGGAATACCTTTTCCAGAAGTGCATTTGCTATTACCTTACAGCAAGCTGTGAATAGGGATGCCGCATCCAGCCAAAAGGGTATTGCTGCATTTACACAGAATGTTGCAGTCCGTATGGGGTTGACAGTGATAAGATCTTTTAGGGGAGCATTTGTGAGTTGTCTCCTGGAAATGGCTGGAATCACACTGGTGTATGATGCAATACAGGAACTAAAGCCATCAAGGATAGCCAAAGACAATGCATACCTTAAGAGCACGATCACAGAGGTGGAGAACACTCTCAATCCATTCACTGTTAATGATGATACTCTGTATTGCCTAAACACTGGATGGTGTGAAAGACAGACTTCTGCAGGCAAAAGAAACTGGATCCACCTGGCATCAAGTTTTTGTTAATGAATGTAATGTAGATGGTGGGCGTTTTGAACGGACTGTTAAGCAAAGAAAGGTGATAAATGTCACACAGGATGCAGTAAAAGTTAAATTCACCACAAAGGACAAACAGATCAAGGAAGAAAAATGCACCAGAGACATATTTAGAAGGCTGCTGTATTCGTCAGTAACGCAATAACTTGATCTCAGTATTGACCTGTCCTATCCTCTCACTCCAGTTCCTTTCTCATTGTGTCATATAACTGGTGATATGAACAAGACATCAAAGAGGACATTAATGGAAAAATTAGAAGCAATGGGAACCTTGAATGCCATACCAGACAGGACTGATGTGTATATTATTGATGCTATGTTCTTCTTCCGTACGCTTGACATGCCATCCACCTAGGGGGGGGGATGGCAATGTCCATTTTGAAATAAGCTTGTAGCACTGGTGAAATTGTAAACATAGTCTGTGACACATATCCTAATGGGCCAAGTATCAAGGACATTGAACATGGCTTGTGTGGTAGGACACCCACTACCTACATAATCACTGGCTCGTCACAGAAAAGACCACCAGATCTCAACACGGCTTGGAGTACATCACATTTCAAAACAGAGTTTTTGGCCTTCTTGAAGGATGAATGGTCATCAGATAGATATGCATCGATTCTTCAGGGACATCAGGTCTACTTTGCAGTGGAACATGAATGCTACCTTTACACTTCAGCACGTGAAACTGTCAACAGGATCCTGGTTCATGAGCTTCAGTACAGGCATGAAGAAGCTGATACACAGTTATTGTACCATGCAAACTTTGTTGCTGTTAACCATGATGTGGTCCCAGTGATTGCCATTCGCAGTAACGTCACTGACGTCTTCATCATTCTCTACCATGCTAGGTTTCTTAATGCACAGATTTGGATGGATGCTGGACTGAGTTCTAGAAATTCCATGCGTTTCATAGATATGTCACATCTTGCAACCAAACTGACTGGACCTATATGCAATGCTTTACCAAGCTTCCATGGGCTAACAGACTGTGATTACACAGCCAGTTTTATGAGAAAAGCAAAGTGGAAGCCATTTGAAATAATGAAAAAAAACCCTAGGTTCACATCAGCAATTAGTCACCTTGGAGACTCAGATGTCATCGATCCAGATGTTGCTGCTGTAGTTGAAGAGTACTTGTGCATTGTCTATGGAGTTCGGAACCTGACAAGTGTTGATGAAGCCAGGCTTCAATTTTTCCGCAAGTTGTATGCCCCTAAGAAGGAAACTGATCCGTCGGATAAAATCAAAACTACAGACCCCTGTTGTCTTCCTCCTTGCCAAAGAGTGTTGCAACAGAAGTTGCTAAGAACTAACTTTGTTGCACACAAATGGAGGAATGCAAGGGAAGCCGATCCAGACTCATTTGGTCCTGAAGGACATGGCTGGAAACTCCAGGATGGCAGATTGATGATTGTCTGGTTCACTGGCTCAAATATTCCTGATAAGTTAACCATTGAAGAATTTGATGTACAGGAAGATGATGATGATGATGATATCAGCCATTCCTTGGATGAAGAAAAGAAAAGAGATTTTTAGAGAACTCCATACTAGTAATATAGCTGGAATAGATCCCACGTTCTTCAAAAAACTTTATTTGTATCTCTTTTTTTATATTTTATGCATATTTAGTAAACCTTTTGCAAATTTTGATGTCTTTTTTAGCCAAAATACAACTAAAACCCAAATCCGGCATTTCAAAGGGCTGAACTTGACCTTTTGACCCCTGGTGACATCTAATAATAAATTAATTAATTTAGTTCAATATCAAATAAATTTACTCATCAATAGCATCATTTTGGTATATAGTTCTTTATTCTAGGCCCAGTGTGAGAGGAGCTGCAGCCAATTTACTTTCACCAACCCCCAAACTTTGCCGAAAAATTGAAAGCCCGTTTTCAGACAAAAGGGGTTAATAAAATCCACACCCACCACTGCCCAACTTAAAGATACCCATTTTTGGATGTCCCATGGTAGACCCTTTCCAAAAATGTCCACTAGAATTTTGGTCATCTCCGGTAAATAAATGGCTGCTAGCTCTCGCTCTATTTCTAATATAGTTTTCAGCTTGCCTCTGTTTTGCAGTTAAGCACTATAGTCCATTTCTTTTAGCGAGTCATATTTGCACCGACTCGCAGAGGTGCCCTTTTAGCTCGGAAAAGTTTCCTGATCGCTGATTGGTTGGACAAGATAATTCTAACCAATCAGCGACCAGGAAACTTTTCCGAGCTAAAAGGGCACCGTTGGGAGTCGGTGCAAATATGACTCGCTAAAAGAAATGTACTATAGTGTTCATAACGTCTTTCCATATGGAGTCAAAGTAAGAAAAGAAAGTGCGGTGATATGAACAGAGCATATATGAAGTGGGAAGAAGAATATTGTGTGGCATTAAATAGGTTCTGTTCTTAAGGAATATGTTCGAAAGCATTGTGAGACATTGCACAAAGAAAAGTATGCTCAATTGCTGGAAAATCACGAAGTGGTATATTGATCATCTTGATAGGCAAACATCAACAGCAAAATCATGGGCTACATAACTTCTGAAAACCACAAACAGGTAGTCTTACTGCTTTATAAGAAGTTAGTTTGGTGCTTATAAGAAATAGAAAATCATTTAGGGGTGGAGAATTAATAAAACAGTGTGCAGTAAAATAGCACAAGAGTTTTCTGAAGAAAATGTACCTGGTAGTAAAAAAATTTGAAAGTGTCATTCTCTTACCAAAGAGTTGTAAGAAGAGTGAATGAATTTGATCAG
>NC_090741.1:45127189-45129689 GCF_036898095.1 Palaemon carinicauda | reverse complement strand
AAAACATCAATCATGAGTGCCAAAAATATTTCTGTGCAAATAATTTTAATTACCAAATAAGTGCGTTAACTTCTAATAATACCCTTCTTTTCCTATGTCTCTATCATGAGGGAGGTTTTTTTTTTCTTTCTTTCTTTTTTTTTCGATCCAAATTTCTGTGAGATGAGCAAATGAACTAAGATTCTCCAGTTTTCGTTCTAGGAGTCGATTGTTATTTCTACACCTTCATTCTGAACAAACATCACAAAGAATTTTTTTCTATTTCGTGTTCTTTCATAAATTGGTTTATAACTAAAAGTTTTAGTATCGATTTATATTTGTTTATTATGTGACTGGCAATATTATTTCAAAGTAGTTTTTATTTTTTTATTTTTACTTATGTTTAATTTAAATTATTGTTAATCTATTTTCCTTTATTTTAGGAACTATTTTAAACAATATTGATCATGCGTATATATTTGAAATTAACTTTACAGGTCGGTTTGTATATGAGTGCATATGTATAAGAGAGAGAGAGAGAGAGAGAGAGAGAGAGAGAGAGAGAGAGAGAGAGAGAGAGAGAGAGAGAGAGAGAGAGAGAGAGAGAGAAAGTATTCAGATTTTATTAGCAATAACTTGTTGATCTTTTGAGTTCGATTAGCATTGGAATTAATAACATAGCGAAAAATTTAGCCAGTCACTCAAACCACAAAGCTATTGGTTTCATGTATTTGCACTTTCAATAGAAACCTTCTCACCTACGTCAATGTTTTATTTAATATGTTGAAAAATAAGAAATTATGTAAACACGAATCATACAGTAATTTGATGAAACGTATCAACTAAAAACATTGCTGCTATGCAGTAAGTTATGTCAAATCTGCAAGATGCTAATAGAATTTTGTGTGGAAAGTATCACATCTATTGTTGAGGTAGTACTAAACATTATATATTTCCACAACGAACTACAGTAGAGAGATTACATTAAAAAAAAAGGTATGAATTGAAAAAGAAGCCTACAACTATTTTTAATTCTGCCAATGACCCAGCCTAATGCACATGGTGAAAGTTAATGGGTTTATAACATTAATATAAAAAAGCTTGGTTCTGACTACCCACCATAACAGATTACACCAGACAGTAATTATTATCGGGAGGTGCCGCTTGAGAGACCCAGAAACATACTGTTTGGGTCGTCACTAATTTCGACCCCGTTCCAGATCTGTGTATTTTGATTATGCGTCCACACGTCTGCACCATAATCTGGACGATGTATTCGTATTTGGCTTCCACTGCGGTGTCGAGGCTGCACGAATGTAAATGACTTATTTCTGATGTGAATGTTTAATCCATTAAATGTTCCCGTCATAGCAAGGGGAGAAGATTTTTGAGTTTTGGCTAAATCTGATCTGAACACGATAGAATTTATACCTGCTTAATGAGTGATTCATTAGAAAATAACAAAAATTATTATTCAATTGCTAACTTTGTCTCATTTATCATTAATACTATGAACATTCCAATATTTCAGAACACAGCGTTACCTTAAAGCAGACAGAAATTGTGTAAGATAATCTTTCTTTCGATCAATATCTCAACGTCTTACCGAAAACGTTCTTCCATGAAGCTTTTCATGGTCCAGAGTTATTAACACTCCCAGATTCTTTCAACCTGTCAAATTCTTACATTTCATCTGTCCGCAAAAACGGTTGAAAATGAAGAGTGTGGTAAAAATTACATCTCTAGAAGAAATGTTCCAATCAAATGACGTATTTTTCTATGATGAATATAATTTGTTGTTTACAAAATCTACATTTCTGTAAAGGTTTGAAACATCGTAGGATATCCTATAGTCTAATGACTCAATTTTGGATATATATTTTACATATTACCAAATCTATAATTTTTCAAAGATATTTGAAATAAAGAATATAATTTTTTTTATAAAGAAAATATTAAGATTTTTTTTTGTATAACACCAATTTATAAGGTGAATACTTAGATTATAATGTTTATATATCATTTGTGAAACAAAATGTGCTGTTAAGTATCTTTTTCTTTTAAATAAAGATTTTTTTTTTTTATGTTAGATGATATATTTCTGTGGTAATTCAGTTTTGGAGAAATAGGTCTGTTTGAATATTAGTGGTTAATATCAATTGAGAGGCGACATAAAATTTCCTAGTCATTATATAAAGAGCGCTGGCTGTTTACAATTTCATTGGTTGCCGAAATGAAAAGGCAACATATCATAACTCAGTGAAATCAATTATTAAATTTCTAGGAAATAACGCTATACCTGATGATCCCCATCTCACCCTCCCTATAACTTGAATAATCAAAATTGTATTTTTATTATAAAAATAATTTTAAACTTCAGATTAATACAACCTTTATGATGATACCAAGGACCCATATACGAAGCAAGATTAGAACATGCGTCCATGCTCTCAACATTACGAATAATCACTCCACTTTAATTCTGCTCGATGTACTATTTACTCATACTTCCAAGCCAATC
>NC_090741.1:45114689-45124689 GCF_036898095.1 Palaemon carinicauda | reverse complement strand
AGTTCCTACTAATCTAAAATCACTGATAAGGATTCATTTCTTCTACTGAACGGAGTTTTGTAAATGGAAAGTTCTTTGCATACTCACTTATGTTATTTATCATCAATTTAAAGTGAAGAACTATTTTCCTAAACAAAGGATATCAGGGTAGCCCTAATTGTAAGGGACTTTCGTATTTGAAGACTGCGTCTTTGTTATAATAATGGTGTGCAATTTAGCCTCATTCATTATTAGTTAAGAAATTCATGTTCTTTTATCTTTTCGAGATTTGTATACATGTCTTGAGCAAGTGGACGTAAGTATCGTACTTTGGTTTATATATGGTTTATCTATTTTAAGGTTGTCATTGATCCTCATACATTTCATAATTTTCATTACCACTTATATGACATAATAGTCCAAGAGCTAGCAGCCATTTATTTACCGGAGATGACCAAAATTCTAGTGGGCATTTTTGGAAAGGGTCTACCATGGGACATCCAAAAATGGGTATCTTTAAGTTGGGCAGTGGTGGGTGTGGATTTTATTAACCCCTTTTGTCTGAAAACGGACTTTTAATTTTTCGGCAAAATATGGGGATGGAGGAAAGTAAATTGGCTGCAGCTCCTCTCATACTGGGTCTAGAATAAAGAACTATATACCAAAATGATGCTATTGATCTGCAGATTTATTTCACATCAAACAACATTAATTAAATGATTATTGGGGGTCACCAAGGGTCAAAAGGTCAAGGTCAGCCTTTTGCAATGCCAGTTTTGGGTTTTAGCTGTATTTTGGCTAAATAAGACATCAAAATTTGCCCAGGGTTTACTAAATATGAATAGAATATAAAAAAGAGACATAAATGAAGTTTTTTGAAGAATATGGAATCTATTCCAGCAATATGACTGATATGACAAAAGTCATTATTAAACGGTTCCCGTGAAATTTACTCCTCAAACCGTTTCAAATTTAGTTGATAGATGGTTCACCTATATTACTGAGATTTGTTTTATTGACTTTGTGTGTGCACCTGTTTTGTCTTTAAAACATTATAAAAACAACCTCTACATTGCGTTTTAACATCCTTGAAATTTGTAAGTGTGCACCTGAATTGCCTGTGTCCTTGTCACTTGAGGATTTTAAGAAAGGGCAAGTAGAAATTCCAGACCACCTTCATTTGGTTTTTACTACACTGCTCTGTGTCTTGCAGAATAAAGATGAGCCTAGTGAATAAGTAAAACGAAGGGTAGTCTCACTATATCAGGATGTTATTTTCTGTACCAGGCGGGGATGAGTAAAACCATCCAAGCATCTTTGTCTGGTAGTCGGAATGAAAAGCCTCACTGGTAGTCGCAGAGTTGTGAAAATTCCTAATCACTAGGGTCATGCGGTAAGTTATCACACAGCTGAATCAATTGAGATGGATATAGCGTCAAAAATCACAGCAGAAGGGCCGCTTTTACCTGATATGCTTTTACCTCAAGTTGGTCTCTCCACAGGTCTTGCTTGGGATAATTATGACGAGCTGACAGAAACCCTATCTGGCAAAGACACTCTTCATGACACCATTGTGATATGCTACCAGAATAGGCCTGCTGCAGGTGTGATGCAAGGTGCTGAAACTGAAGGGACCACGAATACTGATGCAACTACTGACCAAGTACCTGTGAAAAGACGACGAATATTTGATGCGCCTCAGCGACAAATCATGCCATATAAAAGAAAGCCATCACTGTCGAGGTTCGAATTTGAAAAATATTCACAAGATCCACAATTCTGCCTGGAGATAGCAAAGAAAATGAATATCACCTGGTTAATCTGCTGCTGCCTGATGTCCAGCACCAATATGTGGCAGGCTGGAGTATCTTGGTCACAGAGGATAGACTCCTGGAAAATATTGAGCTGCCACCAACAAGATTGGATGTAGTTAAAGAAACTTTGGTCAGGTCTCAAAAGGTTGCAAGTGAGTGCAGCGAGGCATATGCTATAGTGACATATGACCTTGTTATCGCAAAACCTGCACTCTAGAACCAAGCACAAGAATCCTCTCTCTTTGACAATATCTTTGTTTGTTTTGGTGCATTTCATATTTCCATGGCCTATTTCAGCGCATTAGGTTATATTGTTGAATCGTCTGGTTGTACCGAGGTTCTTAGCTTGGCTGATGTATTGGCTCATGGTTCAGTACGAGGGTTCATTGGTGGAAAACATTTTAACAGATGCAAGCGTATCCATCTCCTGTTTGCACTTGCCTTGCAGATTCTGCATTTTAAGCAATTTTTGGTAGAAGGTGGAATACCAGATGAATGCATGGCGTTGTTGAATTCATTTTCTGCAGACCCATCACCCCAATCACTTTTGACATTATTGGAGTCCGCTGTAATTTGTAATTAGTTGGAAAGATATGGTAAATTCTATGATCAGATGCGTCAGGGTCATCATGGCTCTACTGCTAGGTTCTGGTTTCTCTACATTGATCTCGTTCACATATTCATGCTTTTTGACAGGGCTAGCAGGACATATGACCTAGACCTTTACATCTATGCTTTAGGCTCAATGATTCCTATATTCTTTGCAACTCACAAGCCAAGCTATGCCCGTTTGATGTCATTGTATCACCTCAATCTGCTTGATATGGAAATGACACATCCCAGAATCAAGCAAAGTTTTGAAGCAGGTTCACTCTCTGTGCGGAGAACTAGGAATACCTTTTCCAGAAGTGCATTTGCTATTACCTTACAGCAAGCTGTGAATAGGGATGCCGCATCCAGCCAAAAGGGTATTGCTGCATTTACACAGAATGTTGCAGTCCGTATGGGGTTGACAGTGATAAGATCTTTTAGGGGAGCATTTGTGAGTTGTCTCCTGGAAATGGCTGGAATCACACTGGTGTATGATGCAATACAGGAACTAAAGCCATCAAGGATAGCCAAAGACAATGCATACCTTAAGAGCACGATCACAGAGGTGGAGAACACTCTCAATCCATTCACTGTTAATGATGATACTCTGTATTGCCTAAACACTGGATGGTGTGAAAGACAGACTTCTGCAGGTAAAAGAAACTGGATCTACCTGGCATCAAGTTTTTGTTAATGAATGTAATGTAGATGGTGGGCGTTTTGAACGGACTGTTAAGCAAAGAAAGGTGATAAATGTCACACAGGATGCAGTAAAAGTTAAATTCACCACAAAGGACAAACAGATCAAGGAAGAAAAATGCACCAGAGACATATTTAGAAGGCTGCTGTATTCGTTAGTAACGCAATAACTTGATCTCAGTATTGACCTGTCCTATCCTCTCACTCCAGTTCCTTTCTCATTGTGTCATATAACTGGTGATATGAACAAGACATCAAAGAGGACATTAATGGAAAAATTAGAAGCAATGGGAACCTTGAATGCCATACCAGACAGGACTGATGTGTATATTATTGATGCTATGTTCTTCTTCCGTACACTTGACATGCCATCCACCTAGGGGGGGATGGCAATGTCCATTTTGAAATAAGCTTGTAGCACTGGTGAAATTGTAAACATAGTCTGTGACACATATCCTAATGGGCCAAGTATCAAGGACATTGAACATGGCTTGTGTGGTAGGACACCCACTACCTACATAATCACTGGCTCGTCACAGAAAAGACCACCAGATCTCAACACGGCTTGGAGTACATCACATTTCAAAACAGAGTTTTTGGCCTTCTTGAAGGATGAATGGTCATCAGATAGATATGCATCGATTCTTCAGGGACATCAGGGACCTTTACACTTCAGCACGTGAAACTGTCAACAGGATCCTGGTTCATGAGCTTCAGTGCAGGCATGAAGAAGCTGATACACAGTTATTGTACCATGCAAACTTTGTTGTTGTTAACCATGATGTGGTCCCAGTGATTGCCATTCGCAGTAACGACACTGACGTCTTCATCATTCTCTACCATGCTAGGTTTTTTAATGCACAGATTTGGATGGATGCTGGACTGAGTTCTAGAAATTCCATGCGTTTCATAGATATGTCATATCTTGCAACCAAACTGACTGGACCTATATGCAATGCTCTACCAAGCTTCCATGCGCTAACAGACTGTGATTACACAGCCAGTTTTATGAGAAAAGCAAAGTGGAAGCCATTTGAAATAATGAAAAAAAAACCCTAGGTTCACATCAGCAATTAGTCACCTTGGAGACTCAGATGTCATCGATCCAGATGTTGCTGCTGTAGTTGAAGAGTACTTGTGCATTGTCTATGGAGTTCGGAACCTGACAAGTGTTGATGAAGCTAGGCTTCAATTTTTCCGCAAGTTGTATGCCCCTAAGAAGGAAACTGATCCGTCGGATAAAATCAAAACTACAGTCCCCTGTTGTCTTCCTCTTTGCCAAAGAGTGTTGCAACAGAAGTTGCTAAGAACTAACTTTGTTGCACACAAATGGAGGAATGCAAGGGAAGCCGATCCAGACTCATTTGGTCCTGAAGGACATGGCTGGAAACTCCAGAATGGCAGATTGATGATTGTCTGGTTCACTGGCTCAAATATTCCTGATAAGTTAACCATTGAAGAATTTGATGTACAGGAAGATGATGATGATGATGATGATGATGATATCAGCCATTCCTTGGATGAAGAAAAGAAAAGAGATTTTTAGAGAACTCCATACTAGTAATATAGCTGGAATAGATCCCACGTTCTTCAAAAAACTTTATTTGTATCTCTTTTTTTATATTTTATGCATATTTAGTAAATCTTTTGCAAATTTTGATGTCTTATTTAGCCAAACTACAGCTAAAACCCAAATCCGGCATTTCAAAGGGCCGAACTTGACCTTTTGACCCCTGGTGACATCTAATAATAAATTAATTAATTTAGTTTAATATCAAATAAATCTACTCATCAATAGCATCATTTTGGTATATAGTTCTTTATTCTGGGCCCAGTGTGAGAGGAGCTGCAGCTAATTTACTTTCACCAACCCCCAAATTTTGCCGAAAAATTGAAAGCCCGTTTTCAGACAAAAGGGGTTAATAAAATCCACACCCACCACTGCCCAACTTAAAGATACCCATTTTTGGATGTCCCATGGTAGACCCTTTCCAAAAATGTCCACTAGAATTTTGGTCATCTCCGGTAAATAAATGGCTGCTAGCTCTCGCTCTATAATGATCTGCTGTACCCGTTAACTATGATGATGATGATGGAGTCATTTTGGTCGTCAGGGCAACAAACCGAATATCCTGGTGATATATGTTTATCATGAACTTCATGTCACCGCTTATATGATCTAAGTATACTCATTGCTTGAGAATTTGAATATTTTTAATGAGTGTATAAATACGGAAATGAATATGCCGTTTCACCTAAACACTTTGCAAACCTTAGATGTACGTCTCACATATTGCAATTGTTTTCCTCATTTCGTAATTCCTGTTGTTAGGGGAACTATTGAGAATTATAATTTTTTCCTTTTTAATTTCCTGATGCTTATATTTGCCTCCATCAACGCAGCAAACATACCGTACAGCATTTCACACCGTTATATGATGGCAAATGGTCAAGTCTACCTTGTTCACAAAAAGCTCTTGAAAGAAAACGGAAGTGTTATTATTTTCGTTACTGGGCTGCAGTCCGGTAATCACTGAAAGGGTTTTCTGCCACTGAGCTGTCTGAGACGTCATCTCTTGCTTAGTTACCCCATGTGAGAAGCTACTCCACCCAATTGAGTTGAACCTCTCTCTCTTGGGCTTGGTACTGGCCATAATGAAAGTGGGTAATAAGAGGGAGATTGCATATCCTAAGCTAGCAATACTATCCGTATAGTTCTCCTAACATTATTTTCTTTGGAGCAATTGATCGCATGAATCCCTTCTTCTTGAATAATGTCCTGAGGTCTAGCCATGCAGCCTTGATTCCACTGGCAGGTAAGAATGCTAGTGTACCATCTGTAGGATATTTTAAGATATTTTTTTCATCTAATGGTTTTTTACCTTTAAACCATTAGATAAGCATCAAACGAATCATCGCTGGACCAATCGTCGTTTGACCTACTGTCCTTACAAAAAACTAATAAAGATTTAAACCCCGTTTTACGTGAGTCAGAAACAAGTGTCAATACATTTCTGGAAACAATATTAAATTATTACTATTTTTATAAAGAATATAATTGAAACTCATGTTCTGCTAAAAAGAAATGAGGAGTTGCTTAATACTTAATTCAAGTCAGAGTGAGTATCTCAGATTTCCCGGATGCTGATACCTATGTTGGCCTCCAGCACCAGATAAACATAAAATAGTGGTTAGAAAATGACATTTTAATCAAAGAGTTTATTTCATTAATACAGTGCACAGCATATTCCTATGCTTTTAAATCTTAATGGTAATGTATATAATCAGTCCATGACGTACGATTTAGCACTTTTCGTGTATGAGGACCAGAAGGGAAAGCTAAATCCCCAACATTCGATGAGTGTAAAACCAATGTAGAAAATCAACATCATGACAGTGACTTATTATGATTTCATGCGTCAGGGAACAGCCAGTTATTATTGGTTTGCATGAAACTATGATGATGACTATGTTATTCTTTGTGAAAGTTCGCAGGAGGATGTCTTATATAATATTAGTGTCATGTTTCGATTTAGTTCAGAAGCAGGTCTACTGAAAGCTATTTAACTTTTTATATAAATATTTCTGCTTTTTATGGGTTCAGGTAGAATCAAATTTTATAGTTTATTTATAACAAATGATATCGCCGTCAATGACCTGCGATATAAGGATGCCAAAAAACTTAGAATCCTTCATTCATTGAAAATTCGCCTGCCATTCGGAAGGATTCCTAGTGTTGTACACATGTAAACAGCAAAGCTCTAAGAAATAAAAATTTTAGTTTCTTTTGTTGATCCACATATTCCATACCTTTAAATATAAAGATAAATTTACACTTATATTGGTTGCTGAGCCTAATACTTTTCTCTCTCAAGTTTAATCTTTACACCGAAGACGTTTAAATATACTTTTTTTTCTTTTAAAAGACTGGTATATAAGGTTACTAATTTGTCTTTCTTCCATTTTGCAACAAAAAATTATCACCCTATTTAAAAGTTATGGGTCCTTTGGCTGGCTAAATAGTACCTTGGACCCCTTCAGTGAAGGCTCATTTTTTCCTTTACCTACGCTTACACCAAACAGCCTTTTCTTTTCTCATACACCTGACACCATTAAGATAATTGAAATATTCTTTCTTCGTTCGAGGGATTATTTATTTCACTGTAATTGTTCAGCGACAACTTTCCTTTTGGCAATAGTAAAAGCAATTTCTAAGAGAAGGACACTAGAATTACACCTTTGTTTTCTAGTCCTGGGTAGTGCGACAACTTCTGTATATTGGTCTTCCAAAGTCTCGGGTTAGAGTTCTCTTGCTTGAGGGTACGCTCCGACACACTGTTCTATGTTTCATCATTTCCTTTTCTCAATAGGATATTTTTCCTGTCGGAGCGCTTGTGGTTATAGCGTCCTGCTTTCAAAATAGCTTTTAGCCTAGCTAGTAATAAAAAAAACTCTCTCTCTCTCTCTCTCTCTCTCTCTCTCTCTCTCTCTCTCTCTCTCTCTCTCTCTCTCTCTCTCTCTCTCTCTCCCATTGTATAGCAATGTCGTTAAATATGCCACTTTCCTCATTAAATTACTGAATTGCCGGTACACTTTCATGAGATTAAAGTTGAAATATCTGAAATTACATAAAAATAACGATCTTGAAATGAAAGTATGATTTAATTTGGGACACTTTCCAGCGTAGTAGTTGGAAAGGTATTTTGTTCTTCGACTAAGATTTTTCCTTTTAAAACGTTGAATTAAAAAACATGATTAACTAAATATTTCTTATATCATAGATTATATTTACATTTAAGATTTAAGTTAATAATGTATGTTGATAAGTTTTGGCAATAAATATCTGTATGCATTTAAAAACTAGAATTATATCTGAAAGGGTAGCCTATATGTTAATTAAAACCATTTCCGTAAAAAAATTTAGAGATATTATATATATATATATATATATATATATATATATATATTGAAGGTAAAAGATAGCAGAAAGAAGCAAAATAAATATAGAGAAAAGAACGAAATCAATAATGATAATTCTAAAGCTATTTTATAATTTAGAGGAATTGAGATCGGACTTGAAACATGCCTTAACATATGTAAAAAAAAAAAAAAGATATAAAACAAAATAACACCACATTAACATAAAAAAAATATCTGTCTGTTATATATGAGCTTAAGCAGTATAAATTTGAAGAGCAAAAGGAAATAATGATATATATAAAAGCAATCATTGAAGCAATCAATATTATCACAGGAACATATAAAGCGGTCATATATAGATACTAGAGAATAATATGAATTTTTAAAGGGATATAGTATAGAGTTTATATGCTTAAATAGAATCAAGTAAATCGATCTAAATCATTTATCTAGAATTTAACGGCAATAATGTTAGATCTCTTAAGTAGAATTATTATGATATATGTATTTTTGGTCGCTCATAAAACGTAGTGAGTGACCATATATACACATGAAAACACCCAAGCCACCTCTCTATCAAGCAAGGACTATGGAGGCCCAGAGAATGGTTGCTGTTGAATCAGCAGATAGACCTTTAGGCTTCCACAAAACCACCCATAACCAGCTTAAAAGGATAGTGTGATTGTTGACACTAATAGAAATTAAAAACTTTTAGGGGAGATCGAACTCCTGTTCTGCAGAATACTAGGTAGAGACCTTCCCAATAGGTTATCAAAGTCCTAAGGTAAAAATATAAGCCAAAATGACCTAAATAGTTCAAAGAAATATACTTTGATTAGAATATGCTTTGAAATATCCCTAATGATCTCATATATTACTCCTAAAGGTCAAATGATAATTCTCACACGTCGACACCCTCAATATGGATCCCTGAAGAACGTCGTCATTTTTGTGTTGAAGTTATAATTTCCTTTGGCTGAAAGCAATTGGCTTTCTCTCAAATAATTTGCAATTAATCTCTCCTTCCTAAATTCCACGCCAACAGGATTCCATTGATAGAGATTGAACGAATGGTGATGATGGCTTAAATCTGATTTCAGTTGTATTATTTTATTTTCAATTAGTTTTAATGTTGATAAACTTTGTATTTCATCATATTGGCATTCACCTACCATTTTTAGTTAATTTTATAACTAACAGGTACCTATTTCTTTTAAAATTATCCATATATATATATATATATATATATATATATATATATATATATATATATATATATATATATATATATATATATATATATATATATATATATATATATATATATATATATATATGTGTGTGTGTGTGTGTGTGTGTGTATGTGTGTGTGTGTGTGTGTGTGTGTGTTACTGGCAAACAGTGTAATCAGGCATTTCAGGATATTTGTAAAGATTTTAGGCATTTCGCGAAATGACTGATTCACTTAGGGATTTCGCGAAATGACTAAAATTTCCAGGCATTACGTGAAATGACTGAAATTCAGTTGTTCTTATTACAAACTTTGCCTAATAGAATTCAGGCTAACTGTGTAATTCTGGTATTTGTTTGTAAACGCCACTTTTATGTGGTTTTAAGTATATATGTGTGTTGACACGGATTCTAATTCACTGAAAGATAGTTTTTAATCTTTATTTTATAATTAGTTTCTATTTATGAATATCTGTTAAACATTTATATATATTTCTCATACATTTCATTTTCATATAACCATGAAGCCAGAGATTTTTCAAGCACTGAGGTTCAATTTAAATTGAACTACCTGAGAAGCTGATTCAGTTTTGTTTGAAATAGCCTCTTTCTTCTATTTCTTTTAACTATGTGAGCAGGAAATTCATCACTCATTTTGATTATTTTAACCATATGAGGCACTCGAGGCCTCTGTTCCAGTCATCATCACCACCCAGCCACCCGAGTCCCTTAATGAGCCAGTCATCATCTTCACCTAGCCATCAAAG
>NC_090741.1:45092189-45102189 GCF_036898095.1 Palaemon carinicauda | reverse complement strand
ATGTATGAATACCAGGCAAGCTAATATAGTGGTCTCGCCCTATATTAAGTAAAGCATAGTTTGTAAAGAACCACTGCGTCAATATGAAATATCGACCAGTTCTCCGCACAATACTTGTATTGGACAACGGTTTTATATCCGCATAGGAGGAAAACCAATGCAACATAGCTTGCATAAAGGAACAATTCTATTAGAATTATCCCAGATAAGGTACATAGAATGAATGCTTAATTATACCAATAAATTGACACAGGTGAAGGAGACGCAAGGTTCTCAAGAACCAGATTATTGACAGGCAATAAATAGACAGGTTAACCACAATTATATATATATATATATATATATATATATATATATATATATATATATATATATATATATATATATATATATATATATATATATATATATATATATATATATATATATATATATATACTTAAGAAGAGGATAACCCAAAACTTTAAGCATAAGTATGATAGTAAACAGAGCTTGTTTGTCTGAAAGAAAAAACATTAGATGCCACTTTTAAGATACCGAGGTATCAAAGTCATAAAAGCCTGTATTACAAATCAATGACATTAGCGTTAGAAACGCTCGGCACACATGTCTGCACTTATGCTAGGTTCACCTTCGGAAATGGAACAGTCTGGATGGGCAACACAGTGCCCTCACTTAGTTTGTAGTACAGTATGTAACTACACACTCACCCTGGAATTAATCGTCCCAATTAAGACCACTGTTCCTCGCAGAGTTAAACAGTAGGGTTAACACCGTGACCCACTGCTACCACAGATCTCTTTTAGTTCCTCTACTTGCTTCGCATAGTGGCGAAAGAACACTCTGGAAGACTTCCAGCCAGTGTATGAACGGAGATGTTCAAAATCCATACAATTAAAGAAATTTAAGAATGAGGCAACTTTCCTCGGATCGTGACCTGCGGGTGTATTGTCAGGATCCGCTCTGCGAATAAAATATGTGATTTTCGCTCTGAGTTGATTCAGAGATAAATTTGAGCCTGATGTTTCTCCCCTGAATAGTTGACCACCCTTGAAGTCTGAAGTTCTATGAAGATAGACCTTTAGGCATTCTACTGGACATAGAGATGCATCTTCTTTCAGAGGGCAGATTCTCCAGGGACCCCACCTGTTGGTGGGTAACTCATTCTTGGCGAGAAACGTAGGATCCGGAAACAGGTTCAGTTCTCCCCCATCCAGGAACTGAACACGACCTGCCTCTCTCGAGAGGCTACAATCTCACTAACCCTGGCCCCGGACGCGAGTGCAAAATAGGAAAATAACTTTTTGTGTCAAATTCTTTAACGCACACTCTTCATTGCTCAACAGAGAAGCGAAATGAAGAACTTGTCTAAAGACCATGAAATGGGCTTTGGAGGTGCTGAAGGTCTGAGCCTAGCACAGGCTTTTGGGACTTTATCAAAGATCTCGTTACCTAGGTCGACCTGGAAGGCATATAGAATGGGTCTTGTCAAAGCAGACTTACACGCTGAAATCGTGTTCGTTGCCAACCCTTGACCATGGAGGTGGAGAAGAAAGATAAGCAGAAGTCTGTCAAGATCTCCTGCGGAATTTTCGCCTTGACAAAAGGCCACCCATTTTCTCCAAGATGACTCATATTGCCTTCTAGTAGATTTGCACTTATATTCCTCAAGGAAGTCTATACTGGCTTTCGAAATCCCGAAACGCTTTCTCACCGCTAGGGAGAGAAAATCATGAGCTGCAGGGTCCGGGTTTTCTGTAATGAAGCGCAGACAGTTGACTTCTGGACTCGCTGGGTCAGAACTGGATCTGGTAGTGGTACAAACTTCAGCTACAGTTCCAATGCCAGGAGGAACCACACGCTGTTCGGCCACTTGTGGGCCACTATTGCCGCTACCCTTTGAAGGATCTCAGTTTGTTGAGGACCCTCAAAAGAAGGTTGTGAGGAGGGAACAGATAAATCTTGGACCATCTGTTCCAGTCGAGGGACATCGCGTCCACTGCTTCCGCTAAGGGGTCCTCGTACGGGGCACGTACAGGGGCAACTTCTTGTTGTCTTTCGTCGCAAAGAGGTCTATCTGCAGTTCTGGGACTGATTCAGAATGAAGGAGAATGATCCTGTGTCTAAGGACCATTCCGACTCTATCGGTGTGAACCTGGATAGAGCGTCCGCTGTCACATTGCAGACTCCTTGAAGGTGAACTGCCGACAGGTACCACTTCTTCTTTTCCGCCAATCGGAAGACGGCCAACATCACCTGGTTGAGAGGTGGTGACCTCGATCCTTGTCAATTCAAGTATCTCACAACTACCTCGCTGTCTATCACCACCTCATGTGGATCGAGTGACGCGGGGAGACTTTCTTTAAGGTAAGGAGCACTGCCCTAGCTTCTAGAAAGTTTTATGTGAAAGGTCTTGAATAGCTTGGACCAAGTCCCCTGGACTTTTTTCCGATGAGAGTGACCTCCCCATCCCTCCTTCGAGGCGTCTGAGTGAATCGTCACCGACGGGGGAGGTGGCTGAATAAGAACCGACTTCTTTAGATGTCTGGCTTGGGACCAAGGCCTGAGAAGAGTACTTAGCCGAAGCGGCTGGTCTTCTCAGATCTCTTCACGCGTTTGATGCATAACTTCTCCAAACTCCGATTGCATCCTTTAGCTGTGCTCTTAGTACTGGGTCTGTCACCGAAGCAAACTGGAGAGAGCGCAGTACTCTCTCCTGCTCGTGTCTTGATATCCTTTCGGAATCTTGAAGTCTCTTGACAGAACCCGCTATCTCCTTCCTTTTCTTCGCCGGGGTGGAGAAACGGTGTGACAAAAGGTCCCAGTGGATTCCCAGCCACTGGAACTTTTGAGATGGAGAAAGTCGAGACTTTTTCTGTTGATCTTGAAGCCTAGGTACTCTAGGAACTGGATCACTTGACTGGAAGCTTGCAAGCATTCTGTCTCGGATGCTGCCCACACCAACCAGTCGTCCAGGTAGGCTACTACCTGAATTCCCTTTAGGCGTAATTGTTTGAGAGCTACGCTCGCAAGCTTCGTAAAAATCCTTGGGGCTATGTTTAGCCCGAATGGCATGGCTCCGAAGGCGTATAGTCTTCGTTGTAGCCTGAACCTAGGTAGGGGGAGAGTCGATGGCTAATTGGAATGTGCCAATAGGTGTCTAACAAGTCTATAGAGACGGAATATGCCCTCTTGGGCAGTAAGGTCCTTATGTGTTGCAGTGTTAGCATTTTGAATTTGCAATTCACTATGAACTTGTTGAGTGGCGACAAGTCCAGAATGACTCTGAGCTTTTCCGAGTCTTTCTTGGGAACACAAAACAGCCTCCCTTAGTAATTGATGGGCTTCACCCTTCGGATCCCCTTTTTTCTCCAACAGTTCTTGAACGTACTCCTCCATAACGGGGGTGGAGTGTTGGAAAAACCGAAGGCACAGGGGTGGAGTGCTGTACCAGCTCCCACCCAGTCCATTCTTGAGTAGGCTGTGGGCCCAGGGATCGAAGGTCCACCGATCCCGAAATTTCAGAAGTCTCCCTCCTACCGGTATCACCTCACTTGGACTGCCGTCCTGAGGTCTTGCCTTCCTGACCACGACCACCCCTGAATCCCCTTCCCCTTGAGGGGCGTCTAGACGAGCCTCTGGCTGCTCCTCTAGGCTTTGCTCGAAAGGAAGTAGACTGCCCTTCGAATGCTGGGGTGAATGCCGTGGACTGTGTCGACACGGCCTGGGGTACCCACTGAAAGGTGGTCGGGGTTTGTGCCACGATCTGGGGCACTGGGGCAATGGCAATTGCAGTTGCTGTTGCTGTCTAAGAGGCTTGGCTGGCCGAGACGGTAGCCTAGTCCTCATAGTCTTCCCCTTTGGTTGAGGGACCCTCATCCGGGGAAGACTTTCTTTTGATAGCCAGGCCCCACTTCTGGAGAAGGTTTCTATTCTCCAAGGCGGCCTTATCAACAACTTCTTTGACCAAGTCGGTAGGGAAAAGGTCTTTTCCCCAAATGTTGGAGGAGATTAGTTTCTTTGGCTCGTGCCTCACCGTAGCCAAGGTAAACACGAACTCCCTACAAGCTTTCCTTGCCTTGACGAAGCCATAAAGGTCCTTCGTCACTGTGGCCAGATGAGGCTTGGCCACTACCATGAACATTTCATGGACCTTGGGGTCACTTGCCATCGTCTCGAGAGTAGTCTGAAGAGACATTGAGGCAGACAGTCTTTCTTTTGTCTCGAACTCTCTTCGCAAAAGAAAGTCAGACAGCTTAGGGAGGTCCTTGCTGAACTGACGTCCGGCAATATCAGCCTCCAACTTTCCCACTGAGAACGTAAGATGGACGTCCTTCCAGTCTTTGTGGTCCATAGGCAGGGCCAGCGACAAGGGTTTACACTCCTCTAGGGAGGGGCAAGACTTGCTGGCCTCGATTGCTTTTAGTACAGCCAGAAACCCTTTCTGTAAAAAGGGGAAGGCTCTAGTAGGCGAGGACACAAAGGAAGGGAGCTTCCTATTCAATGCGGCTACCTTTGAGTTAGAGAAGCCCCTCTCTTTCATCGAGGATGAAAGTAGAGCTTGAGCCTTAGCATGGTCCATCACTATGACCTCCTTCGGCTCTGTCTCCTCCTTTGAAGCTGGTTCCTTCCTCAGCCGGACATAACAGTCCGGATATGATGCCTTGCTGGGCCAGAATTCCACCCTCCAGGGGAACTGAGCCCAGCTTATCCGAGATGACGATCTTTCCAGTCGTCATCGGCATGTGCTCAGCATACCTCCATGGGTTAGCATCTGAGCACAAGGGAAGGTCTTTCACATTGAGCTTTTTCTGGGGCCCATGTGATTCTGCAAGGCACTGCATTCGCAGTTCCATTGCAGCCGCCTTCTCCTGATTCTCCTTCTGAATTTGTTGGATCATTCCAACAATAGAAGAGAGGGCCTGTCCCAGCTCTACTGGGAGACCGGCCGATATAGAGGGGCTTGAACTTCATCCTGGGCTTCTGCCAGGAGGTCTTCCTCCTGACACCCGTCCACATCAGACATCCTGTCATCTAGCTGGATGTCTTGCATCGCGACCGCGATTTCAGCATCCACCTGGATCTGAACTTAGGGGATCTCCTCTTGAGGCTGGGGAATCACTGCATCAGCTGATGCCTTAGGGAAAGGATACGCCCTCATCTTCTCACTTGGAAGATAAGGGCCAGAAGTGTTCTTTTGGAAGCCCCTTACCCAGGAACAAAGCTTCTTCCTAGCTATTTAAATGTCTCAGTAATCAGGTTAGTGCACACAGTACATACCTGAGATCCCAATACCGGAGATCATCCTTGGAGACAGCGTATGCTGCGTGTCTCCTACAAAACTCATGTCCGCAGAGGTTCTTGCTGCTGACATTGCAGAAAGCACTTCCCCACTTCTGAGTGTCCTTCTGTAAAGAGAAGAAATTTCCATGAGTATCAAGTGAACTATGTATCACTGGATATGCATAGTATAGCATAACAATTCAGAAAGGAAAGACACACACTTGTGTTTCCCTCACAACCCATTGTTGCAGCCTTCCAGATAATAAAATCAAAATGGTTTATCTCTTCTAGAGTAACCAATGCACGGTTTCCAGAGGAAACAGGTGGAGCTCACACCTAAGCAATGATTTTAAAATCCTGGATAATAGACAGGGAAGAACTCAGCTTCCTATCTGTAGGGCGATAGCAAAGGGATGTGCAAGAAAAAACAATAGTGTTAGAAGACACAGTGCTGTACCAAAACCCTTACCATAGTTTTCTTCTTACTGTATATGTTATACTGAAGAATACTAGTACAGTATAGGGGGATGTGTGCCGGCCTGCCTTTGCCGGCCGGCACACACCACAACTAGCTTAAAAGTATACTACTTAACAGCTATAGTGCGGCAGCACTCTGGTTCAAATGCCTGTGCCGGTCGGCAGCAACTGCCGGCCGGTAACAGCCAGTGTTGGCCGGCAATGGCTGCCGGCCAGCAACTACACAAGGTAGTACCCAGCTGCCGGCCACACTCTTGGTGACCGGCAGACAAGGGCTGACATAAGCCGGCCGGCAAAGGTACAAGACCGATGCCAGCTGGCAGCAAAAGAACCAGAGGACTACACCTGCCCGGCTGCCGGCCTATGAGGCCGGCAGCCGGGACAAGTACAGCACTAGAAGAAAAAGAAAAATAGAATGGATGCCGGGATAAGAGTGTACACAACCTCCAAGCCCGGCAACCGAAAGAGTGCATATAAGGAAGGGGAGAAACTAATTCAGGCTTCCTTGACCAATGCCGTCCGGCTCTGCCGGCAGGCATGGATGAGGGACCAAGAGAGGTCCGGGCAGCACTCGAAAACATAAGACCCTTGCCGGCCAGCAGCTCTGCCGGCCGGCAAGGGGCTGAGTCAATTCCACATCCTAACCTATACTAGGTCCAGATGTAGAACGACGCACAGTACAGTAATGGCTCGGCCATTACGAAGAAAGAGGGGGAAGGGACAAGAGGGTCCTGCCAACCTTGCTTTAGTGACAGATCACCCGCAGCCAAGAAACTTATCTTAGCCTAAGGGAGATCTAAGGGGAAAGGCCAGCAATACTTGCCAGCTTCCAGAGCACCAAAGCAAGGAAGGCGTTGCTACTCCCAAGGGAAGAACTTATCCTCCCCCGAGAACAGCAGCAAGGACTAGTCTGGTAGATCACAAAAGATGGAATCATATCCACAGAAACCTTCGGTAGTGACCTAAGGGAGCTAAGCTCCCTTTGAATGTGTTAGGTCAGCGAGGGGGACTCAGCCCCAAGCCAGACAACACAGACTCAGACTAAAAACTCTGTTGTTCTGTCCCTCTTGAACCATAACTACAGGCACAGGAAGGTACAGTAACACCCTAGTATAGTTTTATCGAAAATAAATTTGGAAAAAACCACTTAGGGATAAGCCCAAGGCTTAAACAGAGGGAAAGGGATTGCATACCTTCTCCATAGAAAAGAAAGCAACCGGGGAGTATGATAAAGTATACTAAGGCTCCATAAGCAACTAGCCTAGGCACCAAGAGAATCGATTACCTAAATCACCAAAACTCACTCGTATACTATCTTGGAAATATTCCACACAGTCTAAAATGTATAAAATATAGCCTAAGGCTTCAATAAAATTTTAATTACACTCGGAAAAACCATAATCATGCATGAAGTACTAGGACCAAACGACTAGGCTACATGGCCTAGCGTAGGCCAGAATGGCGAATACTTCGCCAAATAATACTAAGCACGAAAGGAAATCCTATGTAATGCTAAATAGCTAAAATTTATTAAAGCAAAACAACCAGGAATGTCGCTCTGACTAACTAATTTATACCTAGGCTACGGCTCTTGTATCAAAGATTAATCCTATTAATCACTCAAAATTTTACCAAGAGCCTACATTTATACATAAAAGACACTATACTCAACTTATCAGAGGCCGACGAAGACGGAGAAGCCATGAAAAGTCGAATAAATCCAAGATTTGCGAGAAAAACAGGAAAAAACACCGAGTTGTTAAGCTACGCAAAAAGGAATGCAGATGGCGCCAGGATTGGCGCCAGGCACGCATACGAATCGGGGGATAGGGAAGCCTTGGGAGTGGCTCCCCTTTTTCTTTCCCGAATTCGTATCTCACCAATCACCTCCTACGAGACGAAATCTCTGTCCAGGATGTAGATTGCCATGTGACGTGTCTAGAATACGTCCTCTGATATGTCGCGATATCCCTTTCACGAGGGATACTCGCTCCAGGAGTTAGAATTCTGGTACCTTAAGGTAAATTCTCTGGGAATATCGCCGTAGTTGTAATATACCCTAGGAAGCTACCCTATAGGAACTTCCATCAGGATGACATGGCTTGAGCCCAAAAATATATATATATATAATTATTTTTATATACTTACATATATGCACTGTATTTGAATTCATATATATATATATATATATATATATATATATATATATATATATATATATATATATATATATATATACATATATACATACATATATATATATATATATATATATATATATATATATATATATATATATATATATATATATATATATATATATATATATATATATATATATGCATATATATACATGTATATATATATATATATATATATATATATATATATATATATATATATATATATATATATTCATGTATATACACACACACACACACATATATATATATATATATATATATATATATATATATATATATATATATATATATATATATATATATATATATATATATATATATATATATATATATATATATATATTTATATATATATATATATATATATATATATATATATATATATATATATATATATATATATATATATGTACACACACACACACACACACATATATATATATATATATATATATATATATATATATATATATATATATATATATATATATATAAATATCACCCACGAATGGCATTTAATACCGAATTCTATCTCGGGAATATATATCCACTTGGAATTCATTTTATGGTAACAGCTTCTGGCCGGGTGGAGATTCGAACCACCACCTGTTCGGCTGGAGACTATGCCTGCAGTGACCATGCCGACTGAGCTATCAAGAGAGACTAAAAGTTTTTGACAAGTTCCCGTACATATTCCTGTCGAATTCAGGAATCTGTTCACAGACTTGAAATAAACCCATCTCCACCATGATAGCTGAATCATGAGTTTGCAACACGTGGTTATTTTAATGAACATATATCACAAGCACACGTGTGTACATATATATATATATATATATATATATATATATATATATATATATATATATATATATATATATATATATATATATATATATATATATGTACACACACATTTATATATATATATATATATATATATATATATATATATATATATATATATATATATATATATATATATATATATATATATATATATATATATATATATATATATATATTTGAGTGCGTGTGTGTGTAGTAGGTTGGCCAGGGACACAGTCAGCCGTTGAGATAATACCGCTAAAGTGTTATGGTGTTCTTTGACTGGTCCTTCTCTCTGCTAACGTTTCATTTTCCTTTCGCCCACACATACACCAAATAGTCTGGCCTATTCCTTACCTATTCTCCTTTGTCCTCATACACCTGACAAAACAGATTACCAGACCATATTTCTTCACTCAAGGGGTTAACTACTGTATTGTATTGGTTTAGTGGCCACTTTCCTCTTGGTAAGGGTAGAACAGAATCTTTAGCTATGATAAGCAGCTCTTCTAAGAGAAGGACATTCGAAAATCTAACCATTGTTTTCTATTCTTGGGATAGAGTTCTCTAGCTTGAGGGCACAGTCCGGCAAACTATTGTAACTTATCTATTTTCCTCTTTTTTGTCAAAGTTTTTATAGCTTATATTGAATATATTCAAAATAATGTTACTCTTCTCAAAAGATTTTATTTTTCCCTGTTTCCTTTCCTAACTGAGCTATTTTCCCTGTTGGAGCCCCTGGGTTTAAAACATACTGCTTTTCCAACTAGGGTTGTAGCTAAGCAAATAATAATAAATAATAATAATGAAAATAATAAGAATATATGTCTGTGTGTGTTTGTGTGTATATGTAAATTGACGCAAAATAAGCATCTCTTCTAATGTATATTTACTTACCTTCCTTTAATAAAAAAAAAAAAGTTCGTAATGAAAATGAAAATATATTAGAGTAATGGCTAAGTGTCAGGTTGTTTTAATGTAGATTTCAGTAAATAAATCGATAGAACAATTAATAATAATTCGGTTTTCACAGTAATTCCAACGTGAAGTTCTTTTAGCATAAGTTTTAAAATCGCGTTTTCCAATGAAAAATTTGCCGAAAAAAATACTTTTGAAATTTGCATATGTCTATTTTGCGTGTTTAATCATTTTAGAAGATTTCCGTTTCCTATTTTCAGTTACATATCATTTTGTTTTAGTTTCTAAGT